>NW_009953786.1:1398096-1434445 GCF_000747805.2 Chaetura pelagica | reverse complement strand
TTCCCTAAATATGATACCCTTTTTCTTCTTTTCTTCACTTGTCCTTCAGTGGAAGAAATAGTAACCTTCTGAAGGCAGATAGCCCTGTATCCTTTTTGACTTTTAAATAGCAGTGATATACCCACATCCCACACATTTCCAAGATAAGGTTAGCAAGTTAACTTAAAAATTAGAAGCACTGCTGTATTTTTAGCTTATATATACTTTTATGTTAATATTTTGATGCAAATATAGAGTAATAAAAAAGAAAGCATTATAAAACACCAGAGTATGGCATGGTTCCCAAGTCTCTATATTATGGGTGGACCTAGAAATAAAGATCAAACCAACACAAACGTTTTTTCCAGCTACGTCTGCCTAAATCTTGGCAGCTTGGTTATAAGAAGGATTCATATTGAATTTCCAGACAGCACCCTAGATGCAGTACCTGTGACTCTTTTAGATGTCTCTGCCAATATGTTATGCTTATTTGTTTTTAAACAGCTTTCCAGTTCAAAGAAAAAAACTTATTCTATAAAAAATAGTCCAGCCTGCCCAGGACTACTGAAACTCTTGACACTGAGAAATCAAGAGTCAAGGACTTAGTAGGATCAGTTTTCAGATGCTGAATTCCTGTGCCTATGGGCGATAGGTGAAATACTGTCTCTTTTAAAGCCTTGTCCAACATCAGTTATTCACACACTTTGACGAGTAGAACAGATAGACTGAAGGGCAGAATGAAGGATGAACAGTTCAAAAAGAAAAGTATGCCCTCAATGGAATAAAGTAACTTTAAGGAGAGTTTTGACAGATTACACGTTTACATTTTTGTCTGGAATATTATGTTAAATTTTGTTACATTACATTGTATTACCTTGGGCAGGTTTTTTTGCAGTCTTTGGGTTTCTTATTATTTACCTTTGGTTTAAACCTATGTAGCTCTGTAAATTTCATTGGAGTTTTTTTTACACTGTGTAAATTAAGTTAGCATCTAGCATTTGCTTTCTCTGACTTGTTCAGTTATTATATTTCCTCCTTTATGAGTCTCTGACTAATGTATTTACAGCAACAGTATTCACAACACTACACGTCTGGTGATACAGCCTGGTACCGGTTTAATCTGAGGAAGAGGGGGAGTTGACAACACTGAGAACTGTAGCAGCAAAGAGGCTTATTACCAGAAAACAAAGCAAAACAAAACAAAGCAAACCCCAAACTTATTACTTTTGGGGGATGCTTCAGGATAACAGAGCAAAAGCTTTCACATTCAAAACGCAATTGTAAGGAAACAAACTCGTGTATCTACTCTGCCTGACTCTGTACCAGATCTAACAACTGCAAGTTGATCTTCCTGACAGACCTGCTTATAAGCTCATCTGGAAATAGGAAATCCAGATTGGTCTGATGAGAATCAGCAAGAAATACTGCAGCTGAAACGTCTCCTTTTCCAGCAGAATGTGGCAGTTTGTCTCAATCAAAATGATTCTCAGGAACACCACATTTTAAAGCAATGTTCTGAGCAGATATCTTGTTTATCCTGTGACCAGAAACTCTGGTTCAAGCATACTGCTGTCCGGACAACCAGTTTCACAAGGGCTCCCCATGGCCATCTTAGGGATAACAGTTGTATTAGGCTGCCTGTTCATCCACGTTATTTACTTATATATAGCTAGCTAAGCGAGAAGACACATTTTGGTGCTGGTTGGGAACCATGTTAGACTGCTGAGTGAAAACTGACATATAATATCAGTGTTTGAACTTTTAACTCTAGAGATATTAAGTCACAAACTCAAAAAATACTATTTTAAATACATATATTAAACAAATATAATGTGTAAAATTATTGTAATTATTTAAATATTCTTGCTAAATTTTCATTTTTTATCAGTCACTCTGAGACTTAATTAAAAACTAACTAATATGCAATCAGAATTTAACCAACAAGGTGGCAATTCACATGAAAGTATAGAGTGTTCTCCTTCAATCCAATTTTTATCATTGTACTCAATGCTTCAGTATTTTCTAGTTAATCCTGATGCGACATGAAGCAGCAGTGGATGTAGTTTGCTATTTGGATCGCTGTTGCATTAACAGTGTTTCCAGGACTTTGGCTTCTTTTGTTTGTTTTGTTTTGATTTGGTTTGTTTGGGTTTTGGTTTGTTTTAACAGTTGATTCTGTTTTGAAGATACCACAGTCTGTCTTTGAATGATTTAATGCTCAGCTAAATCCTGGTGACCCACCACTTATTTTCCAAGTAATTGAGGTACTCTTTACTCCTTCCTTGTTTTTGTCACTCAAAAAAAAAATACTGTCACTGGCTTTAAGCAGATACCTTGAACTTTCAGTAGCACAACAGGTGGAATACTCCAAATTGAAAGGAACTTCTGATACAACTTTAACTGTTTCTCACAGTCTTCAGCACTTGCTCACATCAGCAAGTTTATGACCACTTTTGCTATGTTACACTTGATGAGATAAAGGACAAATCCTTCCAAGCTGGAAAACTTGTTTTCCTCATTTACTTTTTGCTAAGTAAAAGAATACTGAAATGTATTTAATTCAAATGAAGTCACAATAAAATAAAACCTAATGTTTAAAGAAGAACAAAACATATTGAAGCTTCAAATAATTGCATGGTATTTTTCAATGTCAGATGCAAGCTTTCATTTTGGGCTCAATGTATTGACTTATATCTATTAAAGATCTGCCCTGAAAAAAAAATAAAAAAAATGTAAATGTGCCTGTCAAGAAGTGGTGATCTCATAAGAGAATATTCTTTGATATTTATCAAGGCTGTAGCTATAGTAGATTCCTAATGTTTCATTCAGAAACCTTGTATTTAACATTTACTTTAATATTTATATGCCTTCTGTGCAATAAACCAGCTTGACAGGGGGAAAAAGAGACCTGTTTAACATATTGGTCATATAATCCTTGTGAAGCTGACTTCTGTTAGGCAGAGGCTGCTAGGCACACAACAGGCAAGAAGGGAGGCAAAGAGAAAAGTCAGAAAATGTTGCCAAAATGACAGTAAATGTTAATGATCCGATCACAAAAATTGTCCTTCAAACTGGAGTGTGTAGTAAATAGTAATGAATAAATGCACTTGTCAGGAAGATTTGATTTGTCTAGCAAATTCTTACTGACATATACACCCATTTACTACTATATAGCCTTTTGAAAATGTCATTCCAGCAGAGCATAAAAAAGGTTATTTAGATTAAGTATAGTAACTAGATGAGCAGCATACTGAGTTCATTGGACTACAAGCACACTCTTTTAATATCCAGCACTCTATTACTCTGAATGAAGCTCTCCTGAAAAAAACAATAAGAAAGAAACAACACATAAAAACAAGTATAATAGTTTAAAAAGAAAAAGAACTTCAGTGTACTGCTGTGTACTATCAGTACTTACATTCTGTCTGTAAGTGACAACATGGGAAATGGCATAAAGGTATTAGATGGTGCAGAAAACACCATCACCACTACCCTACTTGACAGCAAAATCGTGAGAGCTAAAAATTTGCCTTCATGATTGACACTTGAACTCAGAAATTCACACTAAAAGAAAAAAAAGTGAAAGTCAGTGTTATATGACACACTTCATTCTACTCTCTTCATTCAGGGGAATTACTTGAGAGGGCCACACTCTGCACTCAGATGCATTTCACCTTTCTTGAAAGGATCCCTAGCTGTTAAAAAATCAGCCTCACTGCTGGATTAATTAAAGCAATGTTGAAATCTCATTAAGTACTATTGGCTTTGAGTTTAACCCCTACATACCAGCTTGTATTTTTCCTACATCTTCTCTTAGTTTTATTACCTATATTCGGCCAGTTTAGGTCCTTCTATACACAATTTCTGCTCTTACAGGTTAAGCGCTTCATATCGTCTTCCTTCAACACAGCCTTTTGTCAGTAGTTCAAGCATGACTGACAGGTCAGTCACTATTATGATCGCTTCCTTGGTACAGGTTTGGCACAAGAAGAAACAAGGAACATCAAACTAAATCCAAATAGCTGGAGGAAGGCACATGCATGTAGACATCTGCGCACATGCTCACACCCCTGTGCATGTGTGTGCATACACACACAGAGGCATATAACTATGATATAAAGTGTCAGCCCTTTCATGTTTCTGAGCAGTACCATCGCACATTGTGCCAAAAAAAGTATGCAGAATTCTCAGATGGGGACATATAGGTAATATATGGCTGTGTCAGGGGTTTTCACTCACTATTCTTTTCACCAAACAATAGTATATGGAGCATATATGCTTTACTGTGTCTGTTTCCTGGAAACCTGTATTACAATGATCATTTCTCCAATGTACACAGAAGAGAAAGAAAGAAAAAAAGGGCATTCCACTGAACCACATTAGCTGAGAAGTAATATATATTCATGCTACTCAAACCCCTGTGTCAGATATTAAAACAAACACTCTTCTCCCATCCAGAAGGCTGGGAGAAAAATAAATGTTTGAAGCTGCTTGGTTTGTGGGGTCCTTAATGAATTATTTTCCCCACTTGGCCCAGCAGAATTCACAGGTGTTTGCCAAAGTCCAGCCTTTTTGCCCAGGCAAACTAAGCATCAGTTTATACTCAAAGACTTCACAGAACATTTAGGTAATTGCAGCTGTCTAGGAGAAAAGTGTTACTGTATCAGCAGAGTGTGTTGTCCAATTGCCACATCACTATCTCTTGCCTGAGCAGTGGAAAACAGAGATCTTTCTAGTTCTACTTTCAGAAATGGCAATTACTGGAATTATTTTTACGAGGTTAAGAAGGATTCCCTAAAAGTTTATGTGTGCTCAGTAGTACCAATCTCCTTTTTCTTCTTTCTTTCTTTTACCCTGAAGTTTTTCCATTTGCCCCTTTCTCTTTTCTGTGGAAGAAACCAAAAACTCATTCGTAGGAGAAAGGAAAAAAAAAAAAAAAAGTTCAAACAGAAGTACTTTGACCTGTTACAATAATAAAAAAATACTCATAAAAAGCTCTTTTATCTTGTAAATCTTTAAAACTGAGTTAGGTAGGCTCAGGTAAAGCTTTTCATGAGTACCTGTCTGTGCCTGCAAAAGCTGATACATGTCTCCATGCATACTGAAAGATCCACAGCAGTGCCTCTGTCACTGTCTGTGTCTCTCAGTTTTTCTCTCCCACTCTGTTCATAGCCATATGCTTTCCTTGGGTGATTCACTGTACAGCTCAATTATGTGCGTAGGTGCAGGAAAGCATTCTAATTCTCAATCTGAGCTTAATTGAAGGAATGGAGGTTAACGGAGCACTCCAAATATGAAACTTCCTGAAGATCCAAATACAGTTTATTTTGGACTAACAAGGTCACTCAGAAGTCTGCTTTTCCAATGACTAAAATGGCAGGGGACACATTAGCATATTGCCACTTCTAGTCTGAGCAAGAGAGGCTCAGTTAACACTAAGATCCAAAGACCACTAACATAAATAAGAGCTTTTGCACTATTCAGAGTCAGTGGGATTGGGCCAATATCTGAAGGATTTAATCCATGTTCCCTCCTTATCACCTTTATGCACCACTGTGAATCACCATTTCAGAGCTTTCTCCTCTTCGAAAAAAAGAGTTGCTGTTGGAAAACTATGTACAGCAATAAAGAATCCTATCCTTTTATGTCCCAAATCAAGAAATAACTCACTTCTAATTGAAATGATAGAAGAGGTTTTTCTCTTCAACTGTCCATTTTTAGAATGCAAAACACAAAATCTTATTAAATTATTAAGCAGAAACAGATCCTTTTAAATTCTCTGTTTAGTACTCACGATATGATGCAAAAGCCTTATTTCCCTTTAATTGGCTTATCTATAAAAATTATAATTTTCAGACAGTTGGTAATGAAATCCCTCAGGACTTCAGGAAGCATAATTCCCTTTGTAAAAATCTCTGCATTTATTAATGAACTTGAAAAATAACACTTAAAATTACTTGGTAGGTTTTCCCTCCTGTGCATTGTACTCTCTACAGAGATTCATGGTGAACTTCAGGCAGTTCATCCTAATTTTTACCTTTGGGCTATGTAACCTGGATAATCACAATTAAATCCTGCCCATTTCATGTTTATTAGATGGAAGGTTGCAGATCACATGTAGTTCTCCAAAGTTAATACATGGTAGGGGGATGGTATGCTGAGGGGAAAAAAAAATCAAAACATACTCACCCTGTCTTTCATGACCATACTTTTCAAGTCTTGACTTTCTTATTTGCATACTAAAAGAAACAACACTAACAAGTTTAGCCTTGCCATCTAGCTTACATCAAAGGCAATGGGAGGGTGTAACAGCAGATTCTCAGTCAACTCTTAGCTACTAACTAGGCCTGTCTTTTTTATTTTGTCATCTCTACGGAATCTAGAGAAGTAGGGTCTAGACCTGTCATTAGACTCCTCAGTGTTAGCATAATTCAAACAAGAGATGTTAATAGCAACTTGGGAGTCATAATCTGGTCACATATTCTAAAAATGCTCATTTACTTTGCCATGTAGCATGTTGAATTTAAATTCTAATGGAATTGGGATCATTTGGTAAAAAACAAGTCCATAGCCATATCTGTGTTTGAAGGAGAAGCGAAATATGTCAAAGATGTGATTCGGTACAACTGGCTTTATTAATTGTTTGGAAAAATGGAGGAAAAAGTAAAGGTAAAAAAAGAAGAAAGCTTTTTACTGGCCATTATATTCTGCCAAGGTAAATCAAGAGCAACATCACAGCAGCAAATGGAAGTATAATGATGTAAAACCAGGAAATGCAAAGGGGGAATAACTCTCAAGTTGTGTTAACAGTCTGGATTTATGGCTTGTGGTTGGAGAAAGAATTCAAATTTGTGATTTTTTTTATTTTTTATTTTTGTACCAAAGAACACATGCTTATAAATACATCAGGAATTTAAAATGGAATAGGATTTTATTTTATTTATTGTATTAGTAATTAGAATGTAAGATTCATGTATTTTTAATTCATATATTTTCTTATTGCCTTATTTATTTGTTTGGTTTTTGTACTAATAAAAGTCTATACTTTCTTTTTTGATTCTTTGTGTTGTATAATCCTTAGGCTCTTTATGAAAGACTGGTATGGACCTCACCAAATAGGTGGAAGCTGAAGAAGAATGAAATCTGGAATAAAATTATCTTTTTTGGAGCACAGGCAGATACTTCTAGATTCCAAAGAGCTTTATTGTAAAACAGGAAATGTTTAGAATTTTTAGATTGGGAAATTGAAGTAAGATGCAGAACAGTGGTGTTAGAGTAATCAAAACATCTGGTTTACTAAATTTGAATATTTCACCTACTGAATCATACTGATAAGTAAACAAGGGCTGATTATCGTCTTTGCACTGCCACCCTTGTATGATCATCTGTTCTGTTAATTCCATTAAGAAACATTTAATAGATAGCAAAACCAAAATCCCTCAGATCTATCTCTAGCAAGGATCCAGCACTCTTATGAGTGGCACTGTTAGCAAATCAACGATGCCAGTGGATCTAGATGGTTAGGTGTCTCATGACATTTTTTCTGTTTCCTCACTGTCTGAACGATCATGTTAGTATTGCAAACATAAATACTATCACTCACTTTTGCCAGCATTCTGACAATGTTCATCAAGCTTGAATATAAAATAAGGTCCAAACAAAACAAAACTGATTTTATATAAAATGTGGTCAAATATTTGCAGAAAGAATTTTGCATTATTTTTCTCTTCTGTTCAGTGTTCTCAGTTCCCAGTGGTATGAAGAGAGCTTGAAACACAGAATGTCTCCCAGAGGTGTTCAGCAATTTGCAAGAACAACCCCACAGCTCATACCTATTTGGTTCAATGGTTTCAAAATAAATTAAAATCTTCCTGGTTTCTACTGGCACTGATAGGGATTAATCCATGAACAGGGGACAGCTAGTTGAGCAACTAATTGGGAGTGCCTGTCTTGCTAAGTTTTGTTCCTTTCATATGAACATTGTTTTAATGGCTGGTATAACTCTCTAATAATGTTTAGAGGGGGAACAAAAAAAAGATACTCAACATAATCTCTTTCAAGCCTGACTATCAGTAAAAAAAATGGAACTCAAATATCTTTAGTATACAAGCCATCAACTTAATGCAGTTGAGAACAAATCTGTTGCAAAAAAGTGGCATATGTTCTAAGGTACTGACAACCATTGATTATGCTGGTGGATCAGATATTTCATCCAAGATATTACTGGGAATGGACATAATTCAGCTGTAAAAAAAAAAAAGTTATTATTCTATCAATGGTTTCAGAAAAGACATGAGGACAAGACTGGGTAGGTAAATACAGGTATGTCAGTATGTTTTCTGATACTTAATATGCAAAGGATTACAGACTATGACTATGAAGAACTTGAGAAAGTTCCACAATGAATGCTCTATGACACAGAGCTATCAAAAAGAAGACATCAATTTGATGCAAGTGGTGCTGTAAGGCTAAGAAAATAAACTATAGACAGATGTGAAGAGAGAAATTTTCAAGCATGTCATAGCAGTGTGATTACACCACTGCTTTAAAACCACAGAACTATACCAAATCTTTTAGTTCGCCAGACCTCTGTGCACCCCATACAGTCCTTTTCCACTTTCATTTTGTGTTAAACGTGCAGGGATAGCAGAGGTCACAATTTCTGAGTTTCTTTCAGAAAAGAGTTTATTTCTGCCTGAAATCAAATCTCAGTGTAATGTTTCTTTAAACTTTCCCCAGACTTCTTGTGGTAGAGCAGTTCTTCACGTGTTTCTGTTGACAGCAGAAGCAAATGTACTATAAATGGTGTAAATAATTTACCACCAAGAAATCTATCTGCCACTTTTACTTGCTGATGCCCATGGCAAGTCAAAATGTCCTTGCATTAGTTATCACAATTTGCCCAACACATTTTTCTTCTCTGTTGGTTTATCTCCACTGGGCCTTGCATGAAAAATCGGCTGTTGACAATCAGCCCACTGTATTCAACATTAGATGTTGGTTAGTTATGACTCATCAGATAAATTATGTATTTTTTTAAATTTATCTGGTGAAATGAGTCACTTTGTATAAATACTAATAACTAAATGTATCAGTATTTATACAAATAACTATTTCACAAATAAATTCTAAGTATAAGCATATGAATTGTTTACTTTCTTATTATGAAGATCTAGCTCTCTAATTTCATGCCTGCAAGTACTAAAAGCACTGAATTCCCATTGCAGAAAGGGACTCTTTGTCTCTTTGATGCTTTTTCCTTTAGTGTAAATTCTCATGTCCAGGTGCAGAGACCTGCAGTATCAGAAGAGTTTTTATTCATAACCCTTACAATAAGATCTTCAAAACATCTTCCCCAAAGCTTATTAATAGAGGCCCTAATTTTGACCTACTCAAGAATAAATCCTGTTATTAAAATTGTCTAAATATTTGCCTGTGTAATAAAGCACTCTTGAGGTTAATAACCAGCAGATCTGGCCTACTCATCATTACTATCTCTGCTATTTTTTAAAATAAGTTTCCAGAGTCTATTCTTTTTCTTCCAGAGGAAGAGTTTTGTTTACAATATGGGTGTTTTTGCAAGCTGCTCTACAGCAGCTTTTAAGGATCCTCTTTAAGGATACTATTCTGAGTATTGTGATACATGTAAACTTTGCTAGAATATTATATGAGGTATAAAAAACAGATTATCTGCAGAAAAATGACTCCCAGAGGGAAACTCCCTGTGCTTTGTAACATCCTTAACCACTTGCAAGGCAAGTGTCCTGTGGAAAAGACAAATGCCTGACTTCACAGTATACCCAGGGATGTAGCATAGGAGGATTTGCTGAGTAAATATGAAAACACAAGTGGGAATTGGTTCTTCTCTCACAGCTTTTCCTTAAAGTCTTAACTTGACGATAGGAAGACGCAGGGGAAGAAAGACCACACTTTACTGCAAAGGAAATCAGTACAACTTTTGCATACAAAGTTGGGAAATCAGGATTCCACTCTGGTTTCTGAAACTGAGGTCAATAGGGAACTCTACCAGAGACATTATACAGCTTCCCCGAGTTGTGACCCCTTAAAACGATGCTTTGTGTTTTTCCTCCTTTTCTGTCTCATCTATTTATTCTGATGGGATCAGCCCTAAACACTAAAACCAGCTGCCTTCTCATTTATACTGAAGGACATTACAGAAAAATATTCAATTTATTATTTATATCTGTTGACCCAAGTTTAGTAAATCACTTGGTAGCAAAGCTTTCACTTGAGTCACTTAGAAGCTACAGACACTCCACAGGAGTCAGGTTAGATGAGTACTAATTTAAGTTTAAAACTTTATTTGCTTACAACAGTGAAAACTAGCAACTTCAGAAAAGCAGAATGCTTTGCAAAGATGTAAATGGTCAGGAAAGTTCCAGGTGAAAACAAGATAAGGGCTTTCTCACATGGCAGCATCATATCACATCCAAAAATTGTGCATATTGTGGTAAGATTGGCCCAAATGCTTCACCATTTAAAATCTGCCTCTTACTTAAGATTCAGTTCCAGATAATATGTTTTATACCACTGAAAAAGTATCTAAGATGCACAGGATCTTGGAAGTCCACTGAGGTTAAACACTGTTAGATTAAGTTCAAACATCAGTTTTTAAGACTTGCTCTGTGTATGCGTCTGCGTGCGTGTGAAGGAGAGAATGTGAGTGTTTTGCACAAATATATGCACCCAGAGATGTAGGACTTGTTACCATTTTTTATTTTGCGTTGTATTTTGTTATGGCAGGCTAAATAAGATATAAATGCTACCAAATGCTACCAATTCAATAAGGTAGTGTTTTTAATACTTTACTAGTACACATACTCTTACGAGCCACAGAGCAATTGTGACTCCAGTCCATTAAATGCACACCATTAGCTTTGCTGCCATAAACCATGCCAGAGAGCAACAAAGCATTATGAATATCTCTGATGAAGGATATAACAAACACAAATTCTCACTATTATTACAATAAAAACAGGAGAAAAACTATTGTTAAAAAAATGCAAACAAACCAGCTCAATTATATATTTTATTGTCAAAGCAAAAAATAAAGCCTTAAGAATTATTTCCTCCAGGGAAATTGAAATACATGACCCAATAGCAAGATGGTGAAATTATCATATGGCAAAAGAAGAAGATACTCTGCAATGAGTCTTGCCCAACCTCCTAAGCAGGATCTCCAACTTTGCTAATTTGAAGTTTAAATGTTTCTAGTAGTTACACAAAATTAGGGTTAATTTAATAATGTTAATGTTCAAATGATAGATTACTAGCAGAGTGAGCAAGGAAGAACACAGCTGTTTGTTTGCATTGTTTCAGCATTTTATAGAGCAATTCCAACTGTGTGTATTGAAAGTTTTCAACATAAAAAAAGATAAATCACAGCATGCTATATGTAAGATGAGGAAACCTAAGAGGAGCAAATCCTCCTGAAGTGCCTAAATAAAGATGCAAAACTTAATACATTTTAGTCTCTAGATAGATGGAGGAAACTATAGTTGCTCATGAAGGAAGATAGTATTAGTCCTGAAAGGTCCTTTTTTTTTAGCTCCTACTCGGTCTAACAATAAGAGGGATGGACCTACAAACTGACATTTGGATTTCATTTCATAAGTTTACCTCTGCAGCTTTTAATTAAAATGCATAACATTATGTAATTAAGACACATGAGGGTGTAAAGAACATTTCAGTGACATATCACCATTTAAACATTTTCCATTGCATTACTAATATAGCACGAAGAAAAGAATTTGTAAATCCTAAGTTTATTTAACATGTCTATACTCTGTGACATATGATAAGACTTAGATTTTTGTTTATTCTCTTTTAAAGGCAACATTACCAGTTTAGGTAATGTTCAATGGGTTTTGTATAAAGAAAAGTCAGAGATTAAGATGTCTCAAAGTCAAAACTTTGAAGAGATAAAGGCAGAAAGAAAGAAAAAAGAAACATAAACACAGATTTGACAAAAAAAGCCAATAAAAAATATAATAATGGTGGGTGGCTGGAAGAGACAGGGCTGACAAAAAGAGATCTAATTTTGGAAAGAAAAAGACTTTGTTTAAGTTTAGTGTAAATCTCAATGTCCAGCTGGATAACATCACATATATTAAGCATACAATGGAAATATGTTAAATATGAAGTTAATTCGCAATGTAAACTATGAATAGTGTTTCGCTTTGTTAATGTAATGGGTAAATAGAGTAAAGGTCTCCACTTCTCTGAGTTTTATTCTCCTCCAATTTCTGCTGAACATCATCTGTACAGATTACAAAAGCTCATACCATAGATCAGGGAGGTTTGTACTGATGGCTTTGAGTTCACCTAGGACAAAGCAAATTAATAGCTATTTAATTTCTCATGTAGGTTACAGGGGGTCAATTTTTGTCTAAAATTTATATTACATACCTGGGAAATAGGTGATTTTAGATCTGTTCACTTTCAATTCTACTTAAAATATCTCAAAATCTTGAGAAAATCATTTCTCTTCTAGAAGGCCAAACAGTTTTCACTGTGCCCAGGGTGGCTGAAGATTATCTGGGAATATACTAAATTTTTGGTAGTTGTTCTTATTATTATAGTCAGTATGAATATTTTAAGATTCCAATTTTAGGCTTCAACTCTCCTACATGTCAAAATATAATGGCACACTCAATTTTTTTCAATATTGATTTTATACTTCATATAATTTCTTTAAGCACTCTAGGGAGATTTGGAATTGAACTTGGCAAAGAATAAAAAAATCCATACTTACACTTATTAGAAACAAATCTGTATTAAAAATTAAGAGCGTGAATTTTCAGAAGTCCTTACAGGTTTCAATTATTTATTATAAATTTAAAAGGAGATGCGTGCCAAAGGTTCTCAGAGTTCCTTGAAGAACTCTTCTTTTAAAACCCTCTTGGAGGCAAGAAAAATGTCAGAGAAACTGTTCAATTCCCTTGTCACAGATATAAATGTATCTAACCAATAATTTCATGCTGCCATGTGTAATACATTTAACTGTTTTATGCAAAAAAGAGTGGGAAAAAAATAAATATGATATAGGCCTTTTTGGAGAAAACTTCCCCCTTGCCAAAAAAAAAAAAAAAAAAAAAAAAAAAGTGAATTGGGGATTGTTTGATCATGAATAAGCATAGCTTATCTTAAATATATCATAATATTCATAATATTTAGGAATGTATTTGACCTTCTAAGGCTTTGGCAACTTGAGAAAACACCTATCTTCTTCTGAGTTCCATCTACTGAAACTGGCCTACCATTTGCTCTCCTTCATTGCCTTCAGAACATCTTTTATCTTCCTAGAATGATGTAGCCAACCCTCTAACTAGCATGAAAGGATTCACATTCAGATTTGCACTACACACTATTCTGTAGTAAAAAGTTCCAAAATGCCAAAAATGCTATACAGAATGTTTAGCTGAGGGAGGGACTTTAGCATAGTGTGGAGTGTCAGGAAAAATTACTACGTTAGCTTCAAAATCTGAGTTCAGAGAGATTTGGCAGGTCTACTGGTATCAGTAGAAGGCTAAACTGTTTCATGATTGTTCTTAGCTGGGAATGAAGCCTTCAAACAGAGGCAATATTTCCCTTTTGCTCCTCCCAATACCAAAACATTTCCAGACTACTAATCATTACATACTTAAGTGGCTTAAAATCACATCTCCTTTACATGGTAGATAAAGCATGAAAACTTGATTCCAGTAGTAGTACAAGGATACAGACAGGAGACTATCCAGACTACAATAACTAAAGCATTTAGGTGACCCACTTCTCATTCAGATGGACTGGAGCAAGAAGAGAAATTATATTGTCTAGAAGATCTTCTCATAACAGTCTTAATGCATTGGCAATTAACAAAAGAAAAAAAGATATTCTTAGTAAGCATGGTGATTACAATCTATAACAGCAGTAAAGTAGATAAAGAAGTACTTGTTCGGTGAGGCAGACACTTCTGTCTTTCCTCCTTCCTCTATCCAATGCATATTAATTGTGTACTCATCTCGACTGCGTGGCTAAAGAGCTTTTACAGTATGCAACACTGGCAACCCCAATGCATTAATTGACTCACTTTGCAGAAATGTTTTGCTGGTTTTTACCCAAATATCAATAGACAATTTACTTAAAATCATGTACTCCTTATTTTCAAAAGTAAATGCCAAAGACTTTAAAGAATGACCCAATTCCTACTGTAATCAATGGATGCCTTTTGTTTTACTTCAATAGACTTTAGATCAGTGTCTCACATTTTTTAAGGGAGGGGAAAAAAGACAGAAAGTAGAGTTTCTTCCTCTTAAGCCCCAAAGGTCAGTTGTGTTAAAAATGGGATTAAGACAGCAGCTTCCTTGGATTTAGGAACATAGTTGTGTGTTTTTCATTCCATCACATGCTTCAGGGTTGCCATGAGACTTACTAGTATACAAGGATACCAAATGCCTGTTTGTGGTAGAAAAAAGTGTATAGTGACTATTTTCAACATTGGTGTATGGATACCAGTGAAATCTGGGCACAGATATACCATCAGATGAGCTTCCCAGAACAGATATTAATTGGAAGTGCAAATTTAAGTGAGCAATATAAAATAGATGCTGTGAGCCAAATGCAAATACATAATAGGAACTATTTTCACTGCAGAAACTGGATCTAAGAATGAAGCCAACTTCCAATTTTGTGGAGCTTCACAGCTTATACTACTTGAAGATCTCACTTAGCATCCATTAAAAGCAGAAAGATTTCAAGTGCTGAGTACTCTAATAAAGAACTCCAATATTTTTTTTATTTTTTTTTTTAAATTTATTCAGCATACTGAGCCCACCCATTTTCCTAAAAGTTTTTCCTTTTGCCTATTGCTTTTATTTCTACGGACATGGGCTTTTCATTAATTTCAAAAGGTGGCTCAATCCATGTCTTAGAAATGTATCTTAGGTGTTCTACTGTCAGGGTTATGCTAGTGTCCCTTCAAAGGAGATGATGTTATGCAAATGTGTTTTTGGTAGTGTGCTGCTTTGGTTTGGTGGGATTTTTGGTACTGGGGGAAGGGCCTCAGGAGTGGCTCCTATAAGAAGCTGAGAATCTCCCTCTTCTCCATTGTTGTTGTCAGGAGAGCTAATAAAACTCCCAAGTAGGCAGAGCTCTGCCTCTTCAAACTACTGCCTGTTAGAGACTTCAGTTCCTATGTTCTTGTCCTTTGTCTTGGGACTGTCCTCACTCCTGTCTACTGGGAACAAACATACCTTAGCCTACATAATTAGTCTGTAGGCAGCTAAGTAATACAATATCAATTCTGATATTTGAGAATAAAATCCTGATATTTGAGCAAAAAAAACACCACCACCACCACCACCAAAAAAAAAAACACAAAAACAAAAACCACAAAAACAAACAAACCAAACAGTCCAAGCTTTTTTTTTTAGCATTCAGTAAAATAGCCTATAACACAATGGGATCCCAGTCTGGACTTGAGCACTTACCCCTTGCTAGAAGACATGTACAGAGGCAGTAATAATTAGATTCTTTTCCTATTAAAATCTATGTAGAACAAAGAAAACCATTCTCAGTGGAAGACAAGGAAAGTTGTCTGAATTTTTCCACAGTGGCCTGTTCAGAAGAAAAGTGAGGCATGCTAAGTAAGCCTGGAGACCCCATCTGATTGTCTAAATGGAGTGTTAGTTTTCACCCAGACAGATTTCACATTGTTTCTGTACCGTAAGCCATGCTGCTAAAAGAAGCAACAGCAACAGAATATAAATGATAACAACAATGTGAAGAAAATGTGTCTCATTAGAGAATTGGCTGAATGTATAAGCAATGAAGACACAATAGACATGCACAATGTACTGCAGCTTTGTCCTGTGAGAAATTTAGCCACACTTGCTTTATGATTTTAACTACAGTTTGCCTAGAGGCTGGCAAAAAGGGAATATGCTTTTTTTCTGTGTTAAGGATCAATATTTGGGTCAATAAAATTCCTTTAAAAAAACACTCGCTTCTTTTGTTTGTAAGAAAACAATTTATTGTTGACTGTTTGTTACCACACCATGCTTATGAGTACCTGAAAAAATATGTCTATTTAGTGTTGTTTTAACTGATAGTGCAATGCTGCCTCATTCAGTTTTAAAAACAACTGTAACATTTTGTTGTTGTTGGTTTTTTTCTTGCTTTGTAGCTAGATGATTTGACAAGTCTGTACTGGTGGGAGCTTTACCACGGAGTTCAGTGGGAGCAAGACTGGCAACTGTATAGTTCTTTCTGTTGGTTTTAGATGATGGTCCCTAGTTTGAGGTTATACTTAGCACTCAGTCTTGAGTTGAAATGAAATAAAGTGACTCCCTCAAGTGAAAAAGAACAGAATCATGCTTTTCTTGCTCCTGCACTATGTACATTGACATATTTTTGTAAGTATTTTCAAAGGCAGCTCTTCCATAACCTTGAATTCTCTGTATATCATTTACCCTGTATCAAAACTAAATGGAGTTCAATACAGTTGGTGGAGTTGCCCAGGGCTCAGTTTTAGGGACAGGAAAGCAGCTAGCTTGTGCCAGGGACTGGCAGCTTGTGGCAGGCTGCTGGGGTGGCATGGGTAGAAGCAGCACCACTGGCAGCCACCCCTACTCCCATAAAAGGCTGCCCCAGGGATTGTAAGCAAGCAGGACAAGCAAACATGATGCAGTTTATCAACCAGGGCGTGGCACCACAATTTGTCTGGCAGTTCATGTGGGCAGGGCACTGAAAGCCTGTCAACTCAGCCTGAAAGCAAGGGTAACCACTCAGCAGGAGACCATGGCATCCCTGAGCTCTGCACCTAGCAGCTCTGATGTTGCTTCCCAGACAGAGCTCCTATGGGAACACATTTCTACCCAGGCATCAGGCTGCAGGGTGTGCCCTGCTCCTATGCCAGTGTTGGATGGCAGTGGTAAGCATGCCTGTGGGAGGTGTGCCTAGGTTGAACAGCTCCTCTGATTACTGATAGAGATCAGGATGGAGGTAAGCAGGTTAAGTGTCATCAGGGAACATGAGAGAGGCAGATGCTTGGAGTGGCACCTTGCCTCCCTTGATAGAAACCCATCAGGCAGCCTGAGCCACTGCTACAGAGAACTCCCTGTTTTCTCCTTCCCACCAAATGTGGGGACCTGGATGAAAGGGGTCAATGACAACTAAGTTCCTGCCCAGTGCAAGAGGTGCTGCAGGTGCATCTGCCCAAAGACTACCTTACCTTCCCAGGTGCTATTACATAACAGGTACAGAACTCTACAAACAAAGAGACTGGTGGAGGACATTGAGGTTGGGGACAGCCTTGGCTCCAATGATCATGAATCACAGAATCATGGAATAATCAGTTGGAAGGGACCTCCTAGAGATCATCTATTCCAATTGCCCCATTAAAGCAAGATTGCCTAGAGCACATTACTCAGGACTGCATCCAGGTAGGTCTTGAATATCTCCAGAGAACGTCACTCCAAAACCTGCCTGGGCAGCTTGTTCCAGTGCTCTGCTACCCTCACCATGAAGAAGTTCTTCTTCATATTTCAATGGAACTTCCTATGTTCCAGCTTGTGCCCATTGCCCCATGTCCTGTCATTGAGAACTACTGGAAAGAGTCTGGCTCCATCCTCCTTGCACCCAAACTTCAGATACTTGTAGGCATTAATAAGGTTTCTCCTCAGCCTTTTCTTCTCCAGGCTATAGAATCACAGGTCTCTCAGCCTTTCCTCATAAGGCAGATGCTCCAGCCTCTGTCATCTTTGTTGCCCTCCACTGGACTCTCTCTAGTAGTTCATTGTCTCTCTTGAACTGGGGAGCCAAGAACTAATTACACTATTCCAGATGTGGCCTCCCCAGAGCCAAGTAGAGGGTGAGAATGACCTGTCTTGACCTATTGGCCGTACACATCCTTATGCACCCCAGGATTCCATTGATCTTCTTGGCAGCAAGGGCATGTTGCTGGCTCATGGATAATTTACTATCTACCAGGACTCCGAGATCCTTCTCAGAACTGCTTTCCAGCAGGTCCACCCCTAACCTATATTGGTGAATGGGGTTCTTCCTCCCTAAGAGGAGGACCCTACACTTGCCCTTGTTGAACCTCATTATGTTCTTCTCTCCTCAGCTCTCCAGGCAGTCCAGGTCACACTGGATAGCAGCACAGTGCTCTGGAGTGTCAGCCACCCCTCCCTGTTTGGTATCATCAGTGAACTTGCTGAAGCATATTTTGCAATTATCACAACGGCATCACAAATGCTCTAATCTACCTGAGTGTTCTACATCTTGAGATCAGCAATAAACTTGAAGAATAACTGAAACAAGGAATCTCAGCACTTCACAGTGTAAAGTTTTTAGAGTTCCAGTTGAAAAATAAAACAAACCTGTTTCTTACATAATCTACACTTGCTACTAAAGTGGATATTTTTCCCAAGTACATACCACACATACATTAAAAAAAAATAATAATCCAGATTTCCATGTAGAAACATTTTTGACAAATTAAGTTCAGTTAAAAATAATGATAAGGTAACTAAACAGCAAAGAGTTCTGAGATTTATTAAAAGAAGTTCAGCTAGCTTCCTAAAATTAGGGGGATTATAAGCAGTGAACTCTTGAGGTTTTTCTCTGTCCTTTTCTCAGAATAGAGACTACTTGAGCACAATCGGCAGGGACAGCTGGTCTGATTTTAATTGTTTTGTAAGACCAAAAACTGGGAAGCAGTCATACATAACTGTCTAGCATAGTATTAATCAGACAATTTAAGTCAGTCTTTGCAGTTATTGAGATATGTAAAGTTTGTTTATTGGGCTTTCTTATTTTTAAATTTCTACAGAGCTTATGTTTTCTTTCATTTGTCTGACAGCCCAGGTTCATTTGATTTGTCAGCTGAATCATCTTCAGGAGGCTCTTGATATTTTTTGCATGCTGAAGCTCAATAGAGTTAAAACAAAAAAAAAACCTCGAGAAATCAGTTTTTGACTGTAACAATCCAGTTCAATATGCAGCATCTGGAATGAAAATAAAAACCTTCCTGGGAAGAATTAGGACAGCAATAATGAGCATAACAGTAAAGCATAATGCATAATAAGACATGTTTTGGTTTTGTGTCATTGAGTATTATCTTCACTTCAAAGATAATGTGTAAGTAACAGTCTCTTTTTCCACATATCACTAACCTTTAAGAAGTGTGCATGCAACTTCAGATTTTCCCTTACCATCTGGCTACTGAGATCTCTAGTAATAAAGACAATGAAACCCAAACCATGGCAAGTTTCCATCTAAAATCTAGTGGGACCAGAACTTAAAAGTTGCTTCATAAATGCTGTCTCTGTTCATTTTTTTTTCTTTCTATAACAGCACTGCAGGACTCAACATTAACCTCTCATTGTTTTTCATTTAGTATCCATCAGCTAAGGGCTATTCTGATTGGATTGTTGCTGATGTTTGATGTATGACCTAGATGCCATATTTCTGGGAGGAAAAACTTGTTTTGGCTTTTAAAAATGCAAAGAACTCCTTAAAGTGAACTTAATATTAATTTTATTTTTCCATTTCTATTTAGATGATCCCAGATTCTGTAAATCACTTCCAGTTGTTATGGATAAGTTGAAAATCCAGATTCCTGTGTTATAAAACTTCAAATCCATGTCTTTTCCCTCAGGATATCGCAACTAAAATCTAATATCAAGATGTGGCTTAATCCCTTTGAATTAGTTGGATTAATCAGGACAATATGTTCAATCTCCAGAGGTATCCTACAGGCAAAATATCCAGGTGGATGTGTAATGGTATACAAAAGTCACTGGCTTATGAATAGTTCTTTTAATTCATGAGTCCGAAAGAACCTTAAAAAAGAGTAATAAAAGCAAACACCACTTCCTTAATTTTACAGCTGATTTTGCAGCTTAATTTTAAGAAAGTAAAGTCTGAAAGTAAATGCCCTACTCACTGTTACACTACAGGAGATGTGCAGGCCTGGAAGTAGAAAACGGAGCTGGTCTCAAGTAATTTCTTGAACCTGAAGTAGGAAATGTCATGGTAAGTACTGAATGAAAAAGCTTTGCTTAAATTATATGTCAGGAGAGATAATTTAAAATCCCCTCAATTTAGTCTAGAGACTTTTGTAAAAGAATTTTCAGTTACCAGAGTCTCCCATCATAGTTTGTGCATTTTTTATTCTAGTGCATTTTTTTTATATTTGCTTCTGTTACACCCACTACAGAGCATCCAGTGCAGGGACAAATCACAGACTCAAAAATCACTCCTTGGAAACTCCCATCATACCATACTGTTTGACAGTCAGCACAATCCATTACTATGAGAACGAACCTGTTAATCTACTTTGAAGCAAGATAGGAGCCTCAAGATTAGGTAGCAAGCTAATGAAATAAGAAGAAACAAAAGAAACTGAGGTGAACAGCAAAAGGTTCCTTCAACCAGTAACCAGATTGACAAGTAAAAATGAGCTCGAAGAAAAAAATTCAAGTCTATGGTTTATTTCCTGTTGTGTTTTTATGTTACAGTAGATAAAACACCTACATAGTGTTATATGCTGCATTATCAGAAAAGATCAACAGCAACTAGTTTCAAATGTTGCTGACTGTAGAGAAGTGACCTTGGTTGTAGCAACTGATACACAGCTCAAGTAGAATTCTCTAAGACACATTCCAGAGTATCTAAATACTCCACACTGTTTTCAGTTTATTTTACATTTATTTGTAATATGACTCAATCTATAAATTATATTAAAATGTCAATAATTTTGGAATAATTTTGGTTCCAATAGTTCAGAATGTTGTTTACAAAAGGCCCTATACAATTATTATAAACATAAATACTTTAAAAAAAACTACTCTGTTTTGGAAAAGCAGAAGGACAGAAAGTGGTTTGCCATTATAGTAGCCCTAAAAAGACTTTCAGAAATGCATTTACTTTGATTCAAACCGTAGTCAGTTGTCCATTGCAATTTCCATGTAAAGTAAACCCAGGAATTAAAAAGAAACGTTACAATCCAGTAATGAAAAAGTGCCAAAAGCTAAAGGTCTTATTATGAGTTAATTTGCAGTTCCTAATGACCACTGAAATAGTTTTGATAGGAACCTGAATGAAAAACAAAACAAAACACCACTCTTCTAATTGACTACACCATTAGCAAAAACAGATAAATGTCTGCACATGGAATAGTATGTCAGGTTTGAAAAGACTGTATTTACCAGGATTTATCTTTTCATGACAGATATTGTATTTAATAAGTAGATTCCTATCAGCATACTGTAGCTCCAGATTGCTGGACTAGGGGGTATGTTGTGGGATGAAGCTATGAATTTATTAAACAGAATGTGTTTTTGACAAAGTAGATCATCCAATCAGGGAAAAGAAAAAAGTACTTGGCATTAGGCAACCAAACACTGAGCCCCAAGGGAATACTTGCAAGCAGTCAGTTTGCAATAACACAGGCTACAAGTGGTTTGTTGCATAATAATCAGCAAGCAGTTGGGAGGAACAAACAAACAGTAGCAATCATTGTCCGCTAGTAGGTAATTACCATAAGAAGAAGAAGAGCTAAAGTAATTGAATAAAATGTACATAGATTGTTTACTTAGCTCTATTAGCAGCAAACAGCTCGCTCCCATTAAAACTAAAAGATAAGAAACAAAACAATGCTTAGAGCTTCAGTGAAACAGTGATGTTAGTTTCCGCAGCATTACCTGGCATTTTAAAGAAACACCAACAGAACAAAAGAATTAGAAAGGACCCTATAAATACATTTGCAAGTTAACCTATTCTGTATACATTACACACTAGGAGTTGAATGCAGTTCCCACTGCCACAGATTTCACTGGAAATCAGGCAACAATGTAGGAGTTGGGTTTCATTCCTTCTGAAGTCAGGAGCAGTTTACTTTTGTCTTTGATAAAGCTTAGCAACTGGTACTTGGAAAACAGATCAGAATAATAAAAACCAGACAGAGTTGCATGAATCTTTCAATGGTAACTTCTTAGGAAAAAGTCCTTTTGCATTCATGATTACCTTTTGAATGTGCTTCTGCTTTTGTATTTTTTAATACTTTCTTTTCTTTTGGTAGAAGAACTTAATTTTTATCTTCTTTAAAGCAATATTTCCCAGTCTATATGAATCTTCCCTTTCTTGTTTAAAGCAATTTTTCTTGGCTAAATGAATCTTCCCCTTCACATATTAGCACTTTTTCAAGAAGCTCTGTAATGTTTTCTATAAAAAAAAGAACTGAGCAAGTCAACTTCTCTTTACTCATACAGCAAATATAAAAATTTCACTTCCCTCAAGGCTTTAAGTATGTAGGCCTCAAATAAGTGATGCGAGAGCTGTGAGACTAGTTTTACTGGTTCACTGATCATTCTACTGGACAGACTGCCCTTAATGGAAGTCACACAGGCCATGTTTAAAACTCATAGTATAGTTATATAGATGCTACCTATTGTTTATAAACACATATATAAATATGTATGAGTGTATATTAACACAGATTTGTATTGATATCCACATATGCCTACTTATTCAACTCAGTCTTTACCTCCTCTCTGATGCAATTCTTCCTTCATTTGAGCATTTTAAAGTTACCCATTAACTTGATGACAGCTAAATCCAGGTCCAAAATAAAAACATTTCAAACATTGTCTAAGATTAAATTCAAATTGCTTTTCAAGACAGTATTTAAATATGTCACCTACTTTTCTTAATTTTAAAAATACATACACAATGAAGTCATCCTTGAATCTACTTTACATTAGTAGATCATAGAACTGAGTCCACAAGGGAAGAACTTTATTTATTATGCATACTTTGGTAGCACACACTATGTAAAGCTCTATCCATAGACACAGTCCAACAGGTAGCTCCATTGGTTTCCTTCAGCATTTCTAAGTGCAGTTTCCCAAAAAGCCCTAAGAGAGTCACATGCTGATGTACAAAAAAAAAGAGCAAGGAGATGGTATCTGGGCATACATATTCTTATTGAAAGCACTACTTAAGCTATGCAACATATAATGGGACAGAATTCCCCAAACTATCTGAAAAAGCTAGGTCTAGAATTGGAAATAACTTAGGTGTGTTAGTTTAGTGTTCATGCTAAGTAGAACAAATGAGAGGGAATCCTCATTAGCCAGGACACTACCCCGTACTAGTGCTGCCCAGGATGGCTCCTACCACACTACAGAGGTGCAGGAGAGCAACAAGAATGGGAAAGAGCCAGGCTGTGACCCTGTGCTGCATTAACTTTGGCTGGATGCTGGGTGCCTACCTGTATCACTACCCTTCATCAACTGGACACTGGAGAGAAAATACAGATCAAAGGCTCCTGTGTAAAAATAAGGGCCCACAGAGTGATTAGCATCACAGGCAAAGCAGACTCAATGTGAGGAAGTATTTTAAATTATTGCAAATCAGAGGTCAGAGTAGGGTAACGAGAAATAAAACCACATCTTAAAACACCTTCCCCCAACTTCTCCCTTCTTCCCAGGCTTGACTTCACTCTCAAATTCTCTACCTCCTTCCCTGGAGTGGTACAGGGGGATGGGGAATGGGGATTGTAGTCGGTTCATCAAAAGTGTTTTGCTGCTCCTTCCTCCTCAGTCTCTTCCCCTGCTTCAATGGATCCACAGGCACTGCCAGGAGCCTGCTCCAGCACAGGGTGTCCATGAGGTCAAGCCTTCTTTGAGCATCCACCTGCTCTGATATGGAGTCCTCCTTGGGCTGCAGGTGGATATTTACTCCACCATGGACCTCCAGAGGCTTTAGGGAGACAACCTGCTTCACATGGTCTTCACTGCAGGCTAAAGGGGAATCTGTTCCGGTGCCTGGTGTATCTCCTCCTCCTCCTCCTCCTCCTTCTTCACTCGCCTTGGTATCTGCAGGGTTTTTTCTCTTCCATAGTCTCACTCTTGTCCTTCCAGCTGCTGGTGCTCAGCAGTTTTTTCCTCTTCTTAAGTTATCACAGAGGTGCTACCACTGTTGCTGATGGGCTCAGCTTTGGTCACCTATAGATTCATGCTGGAATAATTTGGAACAGACTCTGTCAGGCATAGGGGAAGCTTCTGGCATCTCCTCATGGAAACCACCCCTGCAACCTCCTCACTACCAAAACCTTGCCAGGTAAACCCAATACAGACTCCACAACTATAATATATTATTCAAAGCACACTAACATGGTGCTTCGTCTTTTATTTCTCCTATTTTCCAAGTCCTCTTACTCCAACACAAGCACTGCTCACATACTCTTGCACTTTAGAAAGCTAGTCTGGTTCTGGGGTATTAGCTGCATGGCACTATGAGTGTATCAGGTCATGCAGTACTAACCCAGAACAGAATGGTGTTCTGTAGATAGACCGTGAGTCACTTTTACCTATCCCATCCTCTTACCTGGAGCACATACAGCTCCAGTGTAACTATATACCTCACACCCCCAACAGAACTTCTCCATGCGGTCACACTCAAAATTGTTTCATCCCTGCAACATTTTAGCCTCTACTAAATGTCTGAACTCTTCAAGATCCACATGTAATGTCAGAAAAAACTAGTAGATTCAGGTACCAGCTCTGAACACAAGTCTTCTCATACAGCTGGTCTAGACAGGAATGGTTCTTCTGGAGAGTAAGATATTCACTGTCAAGACCAAGGAACCTTTGCCTGTGGCTTTCCAGCATAGAACAGAAAGCTTCATTTACCCTCACTGTTCCATGCACTCCGTTCCATGATTACAGTCATACATAGGTGGAAAAGTACAAATAAAAAATAAATTAGTCACAAGCATGTGTTGATATCAAGTTTGCTTATGAAGGAACAATCACTAAGTCATCAGACATGCTATTCAAAATACTGGCTGAAATAAAGCTCTTTTATTTAAAGCTAATGTCTTTCATAAGTTGTCTGGATCAAAGCTATGAAAATGCTTCAAAGTAAACATACATTCTAGAACCAATGAGCCTAATATCTAGATGCTAAAACTGAGTTCTGCATTACTTTCCCAAATAGCACAGTCTGTCAATGCATACAAGATTTTCTGTATGGTGATTCCATGTAGATGACTGCTGCTCACAGTTTTCAGATTTACCTGACTCATATTCACAGTGAACACTATTAAGGGCTTGGTGACCAGGGCAAGGAAAAATCTTTAATATGTCTGATTTTTTTCTATTTCTACCATAAAAATGTTCAGTGGATTCAGGAATCTCACCTTTCTTTCTTAGTTTATCATGAGTGAATATTAGCAGAATGTCTCATTCTCAGAATTAGTATGAGAGAAAAAATTAATTCATTATTCTAAAAGTAATTGGAAGTTAGAGGACATGAAAGTATGCTTCCTTCAAGACTGAAGTAGATTTCAAACTCTTCATGAATAGATAAGAAGAATCAGCTTATTTTTTCCTGTCTCACCTCTAGGGACAGAAACATGAGATGTGCCCAAAAAGAACACAGATAAGCACTTAAACATTATGCACAATAACCAAAATTTATATTGGTGACTGATGCACTGCACTACTTATACTAATTTGACAGGACAGTGAAGTATAAGGCAAAAATAAGCATAAGAGTCTTATGACAGGCATGAGGAAAATTAAGGGAAGGACAAGGAGATGCTTTGCCTGCTCCAGGGCTTATGAAATCTGATTTGACCAATGAGGCAGCACTGCACTCAGCAGAGCTAGGCTGATTCAAGTTGGTTTAGGATGTGTTTGTCCAAGGCTGTGACTCCTATGACTTTCCTTCAGCAGAGGAGAAAGTCAAAAAGGTGAGCTTTCTCTTTTTAGCAGATTTTTTTCTTCAAAGTTAATTTCTTAAAATTCAGATTTACTTAACAGCAGCCTCATCTCCACCTTTCTCAGACTCCTCTCTGCTAACTTATAGCCATCAGAAAGAGAGAGTCAAGCAGCAGACAAACAGTAAGATTAAAAAGACTTCTGGGGGTCAATTCCATAACTAGTAAGTAAGGAGAGGACATGGGCTTACGACCTGAAGGTCAGTTCAATGTATTCTCCAAAGGGGACATTTCTTGGAACATAAATACCTAATTTAAAATACATTGTGTCAGCAACAATTTTGGGGTCTGTTCCAGAAGCAATAATTTCAGCTTTTGAGATGAAGTAGCTTTTGCATTCTCATTAGAGCAATACAGTTGTAATTTGGCACTTCTGCTCTGTGTGATCAGTTTTTAGCAGCTCCCCTACCCAGCAGGAGGCCAGCATACTGCAAACACACATCCCTTTCTTGCCTCATTCCATAACTGTATGCCAAATTGTTGCCACACCATTTGAGGAATAAAGCCTTACATGAAAATGGGGCTTCTGCTTTCAGTCTTCTGATATTATCACTAATAATTCTTTATTTATCCTTTATCCTGTGTGAGGCTGTTGAAGAAAATTACGTGGTCATATAGTGAAAGTATTTGCTTGGAAGTCTTATCTATCATATGATACTGGAGGCAAGAGGTAGAAAGTGACATTTTTGTCATGAAATCCACAAGCAGATAATTGCTATGTAGAATAAAAAGGTTGTAGCCCTTCTCATGTTACCATTTTTGCCTGTAAGATGCACACTCTCTGCTACATGGCTTAGAATTACATTCAGCTTCATAATTCCCTTAGTCACAGCATAACTGGATTAATTTAACAGACTATATTCTTTGTCACTAATAAATAAATAAATAAATAAATTGCTAATCCATCCTTCCTCCCCAAATGAAATTTCTACCTACATTATTTTTTTGCCTAGCCATGTTATTTCTAACCTTAAGGTATCTGCTGGATCCACATGCCATCAGTTGTGTATATAGAGTCCACACCCATGCATTTAGACACACACAAACATATGAAAACATATATTCATACATTCAGATACATCCTTTTGCATAAAAATATGTTTATGCAGAAATGCATAAAGACAGAATTTATTATGGCTGTTTATTTATTACTAATTAATGACATAAAGTATTTGACAAATTTTGGGCCTGTTATCAAACCACTGTGTCCAAGAGATACATGCTTTGTTCAGCTACAGTATATGTACATATATGTAAATGTGTGTGCAAATACACATGCATATGTGTATATGCATACACAAGCAGAAACACAGTCTCCTTATTTTTCTTGATTTGTGAAGCATGCTTTCCTGTTAAGGCACTATGAACAGCAAATGAAGCAGAAAGCACCCAGTTCTCTGCAAGTCATATGCTGTCTTGAGGCTCCAAGGGTTTCTTAATTGACTAAGGTGAGGCCCAAAGCTAAAATGATTGAGCACCAATGATGTGTGCAAAAACATTTTTTGCTACTTTAATTTCCTTTCCTGACATCCAGGAAACATCTCTCAAAGAAAAGAGAACACTTTTATAGGGTCACCAGTGCAAGAGAACAGGATTTTCCACTGAACATTTGAAAGAATAAAGAATATGCTGGATACTAAGATTTATGCAACAGGTCATGGGCAGCATTAGTGTGCATTTGTGAAATCAGGATACTGGGTTTGATTTCAACTTCTACCCCAAATATGCACTGTAATCACTTCATTTTTCTTCATCCCTGTGTCTACCAATGAAACTGGAAATACTGTGTTGCAAGTATTGAAATCTGTACATCTCCAAAAAAAATCAAGACTCAAGCCAGTAAGGGGGCACCTGTGTTGCACTGGTTTTAAGTAAATATAACAGATATATAAGAGTACAGTTAAAGCTGTTGATTTTAAGATTCACATGTTTTTTAAGCTAAAATAGAAAGCAATGCTAATTAATTAAGTCTAATTTCACTTATCAGTGATAGTAGTATTTCCTAAGGTTCATATCAGAAGACAAGTGTTTTCTTTATGTACTCATCTTAATTTTCATTTGACTGCTTGGGTATATACTGATACAGTAACATGTAAAAAACCAGTATCTACCATGAAACATTATCATAACCTTAAGCCATACTCCAGTTTCCTACTACCAATTTTTCAAATGGTCTCCTTTCCTCAGTCTTCAGGAATTGTTGTGCCTGCCCTTTGGACCTGATAACCGAGAAACTGATTTGCAGTTCGGCCTTTAAATCTAAGACTGCATTCATTGGAAATTATGTTTTCCCTGAACTTTAAATTCGTTACACTTACATGATGGATAATCCACTCAATGAATGAAAAATATTTATTTGATTACTTCTTACAACTAGAAATTTATTGAGGACAAAACAATATTAATGGATATCTTATGAGAATTTAATAGTTACTTTACCTCAGAGTGTGCTCCAGAAGGTTATATTCTCTCTATATTTACCAGGATTACTATAAGTTGCATGGCTTTCAGTAAGTTTTTTTCCCTGTTTCTACTAGTTCTTTTTGTCTTGCTGCCTCTATGTTTTCTTTTTCATTGGCCATTGCATTTCTATATTTTCTTTTTCTCACTCTTTCAGGCTTCCTTTTCATTTCATGACTGGTTCTTTGCCTTTCTACCACCTTTCCTGTTCCTCATTGTCTAGGTCCACATCTACTGCTCCTCTTTTCAGCTTTTATTCCCAAAGTCTAAGTTCCCTATTTATCTATGTCCTATTAATACTGTCAATCCCGTGCTGATTTTACTGATATCTCACAATATCTAATTCCTGCTTCACTGCCTGGCCACCAACTGAAATTTGATTGACTAGTCGGAGACAGACAGGACTGAATAAGCTGTTATTTAAAATCTTATCATGGCCAACTTTTTAAACTGCACAAAAAAAAAAAAAAAAAAAAAAAAAAAGACCATCAGCCTTCAGCACCTGTCAGCAAATTTCAATCTTGCTGTGTTTAATTTGGTTTGGAAAAACAATCCCACAAATCTTGCCTCCTTTATATACCGAGACAGTATGTCCACAATCTCACTCCAATCTATTCTGAAGCACTGAACCCTGGCAGTAAATTTTGAATGTCAGTCTATCTCTCTAAAATCTTTCCTGCTGCAGCAAATTTTTGGTATCATTAATGTCCTGGATTGCCAGTTTATGTATAATTAATACAAATCATTTAACTTTTCCTTGCAAAACAACATTGCACCAGGGTTTCATGTTATTTGGACTCTCACTACCTTGCCAACAAAGATTAGGAACTGAGGTTCTCTCAAGCATTTTACATTTTTTTATGGAACCTGAGTAACCAGATGATGAAAAGCAGATCTTTCCTCCCAGAGAATAAATCTTCAGTGGATTCTTTGCGGTCTTTGAACAGAGAAAAAATAAAACCAAATCAAGACTTTTACCACACACCATGTTTACCCTGAACTTGTAAAAAGCAGACAGAAGTTAAATATTTAAGATGTGGCCTATTCAGTGAGGAAAGCAATATTGCTTTCATAAACACTGTGAGATATCAAAGAAGTGTCTTCTATATAAACTATAGAATTAATATGTCTCTTATGAAACTCCTCTCTTTAATGGGACATGATCCTTCTGAATTTTTGTTTGAAAACTCCATTATTAATCAGTCTTTATAAACCGGCTTAATTTTTTTTAAGAAAGAACTAATGACTTCTTTGCTATGAGAGGCTTAGGGCAAAGAAAGCAGCATGGATACAACAGTCCAAGACACTGAAGTCAAAGTAAATATGACCTAAACCTCCCTTGAGAATGAGATAGAATAAATAACTGGAATAATTTTGTATAACTTTCTAGTGAGGTCAGAAAGAGACAGTAAAGTAGAAAGGTAAAATTAATATTAAAAAAGGCATTCAATAACAACATACTTGTTTTCACCAGCTCTGGGTCCAACAGAGTCCAGACAGCACTCTGGGAAAGAGCTAATATATGCTGTTAGAGAGGGTAAACTTAATATTTCTGGTCCAAAGAAAGACTATGTTTCCCCCAATCTCACAGAGAGTTTGCTACTTCATTTTTTAGTTTTTCTGTCAGCAGAGGGTTGCATCCATTATTCATTTCAGAAAAGGAAGACAACTCTAGTCCCCTAGTCAGATGGTTTCCCATGATCTTGCTGGTTCTTAGGCACTATCTCTTATTGACTATGTGATTTGATTAAAATAGCAGTTGATTACTCTGCATTGGTATTCCACTGTAACAAAGCAGAAAGTCTTTCATAGCTTCAGGCACATCAGAAAATATGGGTGACTTCTCATGCAAATGTAAAAATGATCACAGTGTGTTCTTAGACTTGAATTTCATTTTGGTTCATTTCTGTACAGCTAACTAACTTTGGAGGTCAAGTGGTGTTTTCCATGGCTAATGTCTCATGTATTATACAAGCTGTCAGGATAAAGCTGGGCATTTTGGCTAGGGACATTTGGAACATTTGGCAGTCAGCCAGGCATGAGAGGCAGCTCAGATTTTTGGTAAAAGCTTATTAAAGTGATAGTCTAAACAATCAGCACAGAGATTTCTATGTACAATGAGGAAAATATGCATTCTTAGGTAAGAGAGTTAACACCTCATTAGAAGGCAGAGATTACTTTTCTGGGGAAATAACATTATTGACTGATGAAAGTAAGAATGATGGAAGTTCATATATATGAGGGGCTTTATAAATTTCACTAAAAAAGCTTTAGCTGTGATCAGGTAGCTGACACAGCCTTATTCTCAGTGCAGTGAGAAGTCAGTTCAATATAGAACTGCTTAGAGACTTTGCAGAGGTTTTGCTGAAACTAAAATGAATGACAAAAAAAATAGTCTACAATATCTAAGGAGTATCTGAAACATTCTCAAACAGTATTTGGATTATCTATGAAAACTTGTGAAGAACAGGTATATTCTCAGGATACTCCAAGGCAGGACGAAGTATGAACTGGGGAATTATAGATCAGAGTATCAGAGTTCCTACAAAGATATAGATAGATACAGATATTAAATATATATATATATTTAAACACCCTACTATCAACAACAAAAAAATCCATTTTGATGACTCTTAAGAGTATTAAGATGGGAAGTAACATCCAGCACAGATTTGTCAAGAAGAAACTACATCAGACCAGTCAGATCAGGGCTTCTAAGAAAAGGCAGCTGGGAATATGTGTGTGGGAGAAACAGGAGGCATCCTAAATGGAGAGATTAACAGATAGGATGTTTATAAATCTTGACAGTAACCAGACAGAGTAAAACTATAATGTTCAAAACCCAAAAATATTTTATCAGAATAAACTATTCTATGTATTCATTGTGGATAGAACAGGAAACAAAGGGCTTAAATGACAGCTAGAAATACTTGGTTTGGCATCTGGGAGAAATCCTTCCAACTACAGGCTCTGCAGAGCACTAATGTACACTGCCAAAGGAGGACATGCAAACTTCTGCCACTGGAAGTTTTCAAGAACTGGTGAGACATAAACTTGTCCAGAAGAGTTTAGTCATAGCTGATCTTGCCTTTGGGCAACTAGATGGTCCTCATGGGATCCTATTTGCTAGGATTTCTGTGATTCCCATGTAAACATAATAATGTTGATTCAAATTCAATTAATGTTTAAAAATTGCATACATTATTTAAGAAAAAAATAAAACTAAAATTTACACTGAACAGAAAGAAATACTACATGTGGAAGTTAGAAGGATGAGGAATGCCCAAATGAAGACACAACTGCATGATTAGCTTCTTCCTCCATGCTGCCAGCTGGAGTTATGCTTCCGAGCATGTTTAGCTACTTGTCTTTTGAGCTACACAGCATTTTTACTGGGAGGAAAGTGTACTATCCTAGTTGTAGCAGAACTTTCAGCTCAAATGGCTTAGGATCTGGAAAATCACCCAGAAGTGAAGATTCGAGCTAGTCTCCGCAATACACCACCTCTACTCCCAGTGACAAAAAATGCCATCAGGTTTGCCCACAGGATATGAGAGGACACTCAGAAAGCCTATCAGGGTTACAGCACTTGGGAGGACAACATGACAGAGGCTTCTTGTATAGGCTTGACTAAACCAGGGACTCAGGCCTGGGAACTGAGATTGCTTTAGGAATGACATTGTTATAAGCATGAGAGGTGTGAGGAAAGCTGATAAAAGCATTGCATTTTACAAAACAGAGGCTTGTAGCTGACACTGTTCACTGAACATCACTGCTAGGCTCCAAAGCTTTGATTTAATCCTCCTTACTTAAAACATTTATGTGAGACCCAAAGAATAAAGATGAGCTATCTTAAGATTCTTCTTTTTCCAATACAAAACCAGTGAAAAATTCAGCAAATTTATATTACTCTCCCTTTTAACTAGGGAGGAAACCTAAGAGGGCTGAGGCCCTCATTCAGGGATATCAGTGAAGTATGTCAGGGCAGGAATGTTGAAAGTAAAGTTCTGGGTCCAGATGAACTGCCTAAGTCAAGAGAGATGAATGTGGGCTAAGTCCTCAACACTTCACTCATCAGCCAGGATAACTTTGCAGTGTATAGATCAATTGGAGACTCAACAGAACAGTACGAAGAATCTCATATCAATATACGATCAAAATAACTTTCCTGTTTCCCTGCTCTAAATGTGTAAAGAAAGTCTCTAACAGCAAGAATACAACTTTCAAAAATACTAGGAGTTGTGTACAGTCACATTGAGATTTGACAGCGTGGGGAGTGGGGAAAGTCACAAGCTCTGCCTGAATCTCGGCTGTTGGATTCTTTTTCTGCACAAGTACATTCCAATTCAAGAGCACTGTGTCTCTAAGACTGATCTTATTGTTTCCTTCCTTCCACAGGAATGAATTGTGGGCAGATGGTCAGTTTTCTTTCATATACAGCTCTCAGAAGAGAGTCAGGCCCTGTAACAGGAAGTACTGAACATATTTCAAGTGATCTTGAGAAAGCTGCAGCCATCTTCTGTAGACTCCAGAAGAAGAGAATGTTCAGACAGTGTTTGTGTATTCAGACGATAAACAGAACATTTACCTGAACTGAAATGAACTTCAAAAGCTATTGGGGATCAGGCATAATTATGACACATGTTTGAAAAAGAGAGATTATCATAAATTAACTTGTGTGTATGCACATATGCCCATCTTTGTGTGAGCAGACAAACATAGTTATTCACTAGAGCATATGTTATTACCTAACTGTGACATGGAGCCAGGTGAATTCAGTTTTAGTAGAGGACAAAAATGTTCCATGTCTTCTCCACTCTATTGCAATTCAATTGCTGCTGGTTATTGCTAGAGATCATTTTAGATTATCTGTGCTCAGTAGCATATGGATGTTCTGTGGTTATTTTAGAATAATATTACCTAACTATGAAAAAAACAAACAGATTTAATAAAAGCCAGTGTAGTGCTTGGGTGGTTCAATTTCAGGTTCACATCAACGCAGGGACTCAAAGGACTAGAAAAGAGATTATAATGATGTCTGCTGCGTAAACTGGCTTTACACAGTATTTGTCAGGCCACACCTGAAGTGCTGAGTCCAGTTCTGGTTTCCACAATTCAAAACAGACCTGGACAGACTGGAAAGGGTCCAAAGGAGGGCCATGAAGGTGATAAAAGAGATGGAGAACCTGCCCTTCGAGGAAAGATTGAAGGATTTGATTTTTTTCTACATGGAGAATGTTCAGTGAGGACCTCATCACAGTATTCCTGTACTTAAAGGGTGATTACAAAGAGGCTGAAGACTCTCTCTTCACAAGGAGAGGACAAGGGGCAATGGGTAAAGGTTGCATTGGGGTTGTTTTCACCTGGACACAAAAATATTTTTTTTTACAGTGAGAACAATCCTTCACTGGTACAATCTCCCCATTGATACAGTTGAGTTCCCAGTGCAGAAGGTTTTCAGTATGCAATAGGACAGGGTCTTAGACAATCTCATCTAGGCTCCTTTTCCCACAAAATACCGGATAAGATTACCTTTCAAGGTCTCTTTCAACCAGGACAGTTCTATGATGAAAATAGACCGGGGGTGGGTGCTGCTCTCTATTACAATGATCAGCTGGAGTACATGGATGAGGAGTTGGGAGCGGGGGAGAGAGAGCAGGGGATATTACAGTGGCAGTCAGCTAAAGGCCACCTGACCAGAAAGGTTGAGGGGATGAGGCCCTTCATAGACAGGTAGGATTAGCCTCACGTTTGCAAGCCCTTGTTCTTATGAGAGACTTTAGCCAGTCTCTCATGCCTGTTGGAGGGACAACACAGAAGGGCATAAGCAATCCAGGATGCTCCTGGAGTGTGTTGGCAATTACTTCCTTCTTCAAGCGATAAAGGAGCCCACAGAGAGAGGTGCTGTGCTGGACCTTGTTCTTACCACCAAGGGGGGATGTGTGGGGTATGTAAAGCTCAAGGGTAGTCTTGGCTGCCAAATGGTGGAGTTCAAGATCCTTAGGTAAGTGAGCAGGGCGCACGGCAAGCCCTGTACTTCAGGAGATCAGACTTTGGCCTTTCTGGGACCCTCTTGGTAGACTACCATGAGATAAAGCCATAGAGGACAGAGGAATCCAAGAAGGCTGGTCAATATTCAAGGATCACCTTCTCCGAGCCAAGGAGCAACCCGTTCTAACACAGAGGAAGGCAGCCAAAAAACCAGGAGGCCTGCATGGATGAACAAGGGGCTCCTGGACAAACTCAGACATAAAAGGGAAGCCTATAGAGGGTGGAATCAAGGACAGGTAGCCTGGGAGGAACACAGAGAAATTGCCTGAGCAGCCAGGGATCAGGTCTAGAAAGCTAAAGCTCCGATAGAATTACACCTGACCAGGAATAACTAGGGCAACAATAAAAGCTTCTGTAGCTATGTTGGTGACAAAAGGAAGACTAGAGGAAATGTGGGCCCTCTCTGTGAGGAAAAATGGAACCTGGTTACCCAGGATCTGGAGAAGGCTGAGGTACTCAATGGCTTTTTTTACTGGCAAGTGCTCAAGCCACACAGCCCAAGGCACAGAAGGCAAAGGTTGGGACTGGCAGGATGAAGAACCACCCATGCTAGGGGTGGATCAGGTTCAAGACCATCTAAGGAACCTGAAGGTGCACAAGTCCATGCAACCTGATGACGTGCATCCATGGGTCCTGAGGGAACTAGCAGTTGAATTTGCTAAGCCACTGTCCATCATATGTAAGAAATCATGGCAGTATGGTGAAGTTCCCACCAGCTGGAAAAAGGGAAATGTGACCTCCATTTTTGAAAAGGGAAAAAAAGAAAACACAGGGAAATGCACACCAGTCAGTCTCACCTCTGTGCCCAGGAAGATCATGTAGCAGGTCCTCCTGGAAACTATGATAAGGCATATGGAAAATAAGAAGTGATTGGTAACAGTGAGCATGATTTCACCAAGGGCAAAAGGTGCCTGACAAGTTTGGTGGCCTTTTAAAATGGGGTTACAGAGTTGGTGGATAAGGGAAGAGCAATTGATGGACTTGTGCAAAGCATTTGTCACTGTCCCATATGACATCCTTGACTCTAAGTTTGAGAGTTATGGACTTGATGAATGGACCACTTGGTGGATAAGGAATTGGCTCAAAGGGCTGTAGTCAACTGCACTTGTCAAAACGGAGATCAGCGATGAATGGTGTTCCTCAGGGGTCAGTACTGGGACCAGTGCTTTTTAATATTTTTGTTGCTGACATGGATAGTGGGTTGGTACTAGATGAGTCCCTTGCAACTTAAGCCATTAGAAGATTTGATGATTCCCTTATGGATTCTAAGTCACTGAAAACACTGATATTTTTCTTCCATTTACCATCTTTATATATGGATTTCTTCTCAAAAAAAAAATAATTCACAACTTTCTATCAGCAGAAAGTAGTCTTTTTGCTCAAAAGAATATGAATGGCAAATCCTTTGCAGCAGAACTAAGGCTCATATATGTATTGTGTATTCCAGCTTTGACCACAGTATCTGGTGCCTATCTCTTTACTACCTGTTTGTATTACACCATGTTAGACTACAGTGGTTTCCTATGTACTTTGGATTATATACAGATTGCTTTCTTTTATGGATAGGCTCAAAACTTGCTCAGACTGCTCAGAGCTGTCTGCTTTAGAGTTCTCAACTCAGTTTTTTAATAAGTTTCTTGTGTCCTTGTTTTTGTAGTACCAGTAATTATCTCTGCTTTTGCATGCAGTGTTCTCCAGTTATGTAAGAATAGACTAATCCCAGAAATGAGCTGCTGAGCATCCAACTGATGAGAAAGTAAATAACCAAGCTCTGCTTAGAGTCCCATGGCTCACTAGATTTATCGAGTACTGTGGTGTCCAAATTCAGCTCAAATAAATATATTTTCTACCCCACATTTTCATGTAATGGCTCCCATGTGGCAGTAGTCACTAGGGAAGGTAGGTTCTCCATACACAAAATAGCTCAATGCTTCATAGCCCTCTGGTAAGGAACAGGCTATTAAGAAAGAGAAAAAACAAATTGACAACTGGAGCCTTTCCTAGAGTTACGTAAAAACAAAGGTTTTGAGAAATATTGAATACACATTCTCTGTAGATATCATCTTC
>NW_009953786.1:1388640-1398032 GCF_000747805.2 Chaetura pelagica | reverse complement strand
TGTATTTAGAAATTGATCATTCTAAATAGAGTTGCTGTTCCAAGAGCGGGGTCCGTTACCCAGTGTATAAGAAGCCAATCCACATGCACAGTCAAAATATTTGTTTTAATGTCTAGTTCTGCACAGAAAAGAGAGCAGGGTGGTATTCACCAAAGCAAGCTCAGCTTCCTGAAACACAAGAGCTACTTTTATACCCAAAAACATGAGAAAGAATTTTATGGCTAACACGATTCTATTACTCGCATACACAACTGGTCAACTAATTCCTTGCTTCCACTAAAGTGGAAATGCTCAAAAATTTCACTATGCATGCTCAGAGTAAGGGATTTGTTCTAAGTAGGGGGTCCTCTAGCCTGTGGGTGTGAATTTTAGTATAATGACTCATTAATATATCAATACAGTGATTTCAATTACTCAACGTTTTCTTCCACAATGCTCAAGGCTGTAACCAAGATAAGCTGTGAGGAGTGCTCCTTTCCATCCCTTTCATCTGTCTTGCAGGTGTCCTGCAGGTCTATCTCAAGGCCAGGCTGTTGACTACCTGGGGAGCGTTTTTCTCTAAGTTGAATCTGCTTTTACCTAATTCTTACTGTTCCACTGTTATCCCTGTTTTTATTCTGCAGGTCCCTTAAATTCTCTTTTATGTGATTTTTTCCCAAATGTGATTTTCTTCCCAAATGTGATTTATTTCAATTATAACTGACATCAGGCTACGAGGAAGTTCCAAAATATTTTGTATTATCTCCATAAAATTGGTAGATCAGTGCTAAATTCAAAAGTAGTATCTGAATCTGGAGACTTAATTTTTGCCTTTTATATATTTACGGTCAATGTATTCAACATGGTTTTTTAGTTATTATCTATTATTGAGAGATGACAAAGAGTTCCAAGCAATCATAACATTGGCACTAAAATAAGAATTCAGCATGCAGTAAATTATGTAAGAGAGAAGAAATATAAGGATATTTGTTTGAAAATATATAGAGGAAAATGAGAATTACACTTGCTAATCTAATATTATTAGAGAAAGAACTTTGGAGGATATGTAAGTGATTTTTTAAACACAACAAACATCTTGGCAAACAAGACCATCTTTTAATGACCTCAGCTCATTTTAATTGAAAACAGTGTATTTTGATTCATACCCTTAAGCCATTAATTTTTCTTTTTTTGTTCTTCCCAATTCCTCTCTATATTTTTTTCATTATTTCTTAAATTTAATTATTTATTTTTATTTGCACATCCTGCTCCACAGCAGGTGAGCATGCCCCAAAGGAACTATGACCTGTGGAGAGCCCACACTGGAACAGGTTTATCCTGAAGGACCTCAGCCTGTGGGAAGACCCAAGGAGCCGAGAGTGAGGAGGAAGGAAAAGTAGAGAGGAGCTGTTGTGGACTGACCAGAACCCCTCATTCTTCATGCCCCTGCTTCTCTTGAGCGGGAGGTGGTAGAGGCATCAGGAGTGAAGGAGTGAATTTGAGCCTGGAAAAAGGAGCGGTAGTGGGAAGGGTGTTTTAATTCTTCTCTCTTTCTCACCATCCTATTCTATTTTAATTGGTAATAAATTGAATAAATTTCACTGGATCAAATCTTTTTTTTTCCATCACAGTAAATAACAAGTGATGTGCCTGTCTTTGTCTTGACTGATGAGCTTTTTCATCTTATTTTCTCCCCATATCTTGTTGAGGAGGGGGAGTGAAACACCATCTAGATAGGCATTTGGCAGCTGGCCAAGGTTAACCTCATCATGGACTCCACCATTCTCTGGACCATACAGCAAAATTTAGAATCTAACATATTTATCTACCATTCAGTTAATATTCTCTGTTTGAAATGCTTCTGTTTAATTGGGAAACTTTCAGATTGAAAGACAGTGTCTGTGGGAAAAAAGCAAAACTAGTCTGCCATTTTCTCTAATGTAAAGGAATTCAAAGTGTTATCCACACTTCTATGTCATACATATATAGTCTCTTTAAAACATATATGCTAAATTGTGTGGATACATTCCTAAAAATAAAAAATTATCCCGGTTTTGATAAAAGAGAGCATTCTGCCTAGAGAATTCAGCTCCTACTGTGTACAAGTCACTGAATAAAATTTAAGGCCAACTCAAAATTAAAAAAAAATAAATTAAGAAAATTAGGTAAGAATGGGAAATACAGATCTAATTTGAGCAACAATTATTAACTGACCTCTGAGCCAAAAGTTTAATGGGAAATGAAAATGTTTCTAATAGGGTAATATTTGGTCAGGACAAAAGTCACATGCATCTCTCTTTTCTCCAAATGATGATACAACAGAAAATGACAAAACTCTCCTAAACCAGCCACATATGTATATGAATATAACTACACAAAATGTTTAAGGATAACACACAGAAGTGGTAGTTTTCTGAAGAAACAAAACCAATTAATGAGTATGATGTTGTTGGGATGTCTTAGGCTTTGGCTTAATTTCTCTTTCATTTCAGTTTCTCAGTCTTCTGCAAACCTTAAATGGTTTGCTTTCACTAAGGGTGACAGCTCCACAGGCAGCCATTCAAAGACTCACATTTGGTATTTTTTAAATTTATTTTATTTTTTCATTTTTTTATTTTTTTGGGTGCATTGTGTAACTGAGCTTTTGAACATACAAGTTTAAGATCAAAGTAAGTGACTTTTTTGTGTATGTGAGTGTCAGAGAGAATTCCATATATATTCATCATTATATTTGTTATTATATATTTGTTATCCAGAAACTTATCTGAGGATTAACAGCTCTGTGTTGGCTTCAGCTCATACTCTGCTGCAATAATATTCTTGTCCATTTGGCTTTAGAGGAATATTTTGTCTCACTGTTTTTGCCAATGTATAATAGAGAAATCTACAGACTTTTGCAGGTTGGATTCAGACACACAAAGCTGTGCCCAGTAGCACCTTTTCACCAGTAAAATGTAACTGATTGGAAAGATGATTCCAAGTAAATCTGTCACTAAAAAACAAGGACTTATAAAATTTTTAAAATGCTTTACATTTTGAAAACAATCTATTGAATTAATGATAATTATTACAAAACCAATATTAATCAAATATTTTATGCAAAAGAAGTACCAGAAATGAGGATATTGTTTGGCTCTAATGATTGAAGTGTTTTTGTTATTACTAATGCCACACAGGAAGGTGAAAGGACAGTGTAAGTGAAACAATACACAGAGACATAACTGAATACATACAGAGGAATACCTGACACTTCTTCCATTTTAGAGAGGCAGTTGTTGTAAGGGCCAAATTCCGAAGGAAGTTACCCAGTAGCCGTTAAGCACTCATGGTCAAATTATAAAGAAAACAAAAAGATGGCCAGGGCCTTGGCAGAAGGAGCTATGTTAGCAAAGATGAAGCAGACAGCTAGTACTTGACTAGTCACCCAACCTGTGTAAGCAAGTGACCATTTAGGTGGAAAATACAGGTAAAAGCAAAAATACTTTTACATTTTGTTACGCCTGCGGTACAGGCATTGCAAATATAGAGACCAAATTATAAAGAGAAGAAATATTTTTAACACTGAGGAAAGTGAAAAGATCAGAGTTAGCTTCTTGTTCTGAAAAACTTACCAACAACACTACAAATATCTTTAGGAAAAGCATTCATTACACCAAAATGAGTACTTCTGATATTGCATGACAAAATGTGTGAAATGAGATTCAAGAGACATCAAATCTTAGATGTGGATTATGCCTGTTCATGAGTTATAAATTAGTATTTATAAGAAATGTGATTATTAGTATACATTTATTGCATAATAATATAATATTTTTTTTATCTGCTTGTCCAAGAGAGGCAGAATAAGCTCTTCTTGGATAGATGCTGTTGTTGTTATTCACTCAGGCCAATGATATCTTTAAGTCTCTAAATCAAGGATCTTAAAAAAACCCCTAAGAATTATGATTTCTTAAAGAGTTAAATGAATATGTTTGTGCTATAAAGATAATTTTAAGAAAAAGCTGTACCAAATATACAGTTTCAAGTATCTGGACTTTCCATTCATTCAGAAAAAGAATTTGGGCTCGATATACTGTACTGCAAGAATTCAGTGCTCACTGGTCTTTTCCAAATAAAGACTCCTCAGACAAAGTAAATATTTAGGTTTTATCCTTTACACAATATCAAATTTTCAGTTGCTTTCCAATTGCTCTGTTTAATAGATGAAAGTGGCATTACTGGCAATCCCTCTCCTTACAGCTCTCAAGTTCATGGCACACAAGATGGAGACCAGGGAGACAACATCCCTCTCACTGTAAGCAAAGACAAGGTTTGTGACTGCCTGAGGAACCTGAACATACACAAGCCCATGGGACCTGATGAGATGCATCCCAGAGTCCTGAAGGAATTTTCTGATTTAGTTGCCAAGCCACTCTCCATGCTATTTGAAAAATCATGGCAGTCAGGTTAAGTCCCTAGTGACTGGAAGAAAGAAAATATTACACCCATATTTTAAAATGGTATAAAGGAGGACCCTGAGAACTACTGACCTGTCAGCCTCACCTCTCTAATGATTGAAGTGTTTTTGTTATTACTAATGCCACACAGGAAGGTGAAAGGACAGTGTAAGTGAAACAATACACAGAGACATAACTGAATACATACAGAGGAATACCTGACACTTCTTCCATTTTAGAGAGGCAGTTGTTGTAAGGGCCAAATTCCGAAGGAAGTTACCCAGTAGCCGTTAAGCACTCATGGTCAAATTATAAAGAAAACAAAAAGATGGCCAGGGCCTTGGCAGAAGGAGCTATGTTAGCAAAGATGAAGCAGACAGCTAGTACTTGACTAGTCACCCAACCTGTGTAAGCAAGTGACCATTTAGGTGGAAAATACAGGTAAAAGCAAAAATACTTTTACATTTTGTTACGCCTGCGGTACAGGCATTGCAAATATAGAGACCAAATTATAAAGAGAAGAAATATTTTTAACACTGAGGAAAGTGAAAAGATCAGAGTTAGCTTCTTGTTCTGAAAAACTTACCAACAACACTACAAATATCTTTAGGAAAAGCATTCATTACACCAAAATGAGTACTTCTGATATTGCATGACAAAATGTGTGAAATGAGATTCAAGAGACATCAAATCTTAGATGTGGATTATGCCTGTTCATGAGTTATAAATTAGTATTTATAAGAAATGTGATTATTAGTATACATTTATTGCATAATAATATAATATTTTTTTTATCTGCTTGTCCAAGAGAGGCAGAATAAGCTCTTCTTGGATAGATGCTGTTGTTGTTATTCACTCAGGCCAATGATATCTTTAAGTCTCTAAATCAAGGATCTTAAAAAAACCCCTAAGAATTATGATTTCTTAAAGAGTTAAATGAATATGTTTGTGCTATAAAGATAATTTTAAGAAAAAGCTGTACCAAATATACAGTTTCAAGTATCTGGACTTTCCATTCATTCAGAAAAAGAATTTGGGCTCGATATACTGTACTGCAAGAATTCAGTGCTCACTGGTCTTTTCCAAATAAAGACTCCTCAGACAAAGTAAATATTTAGGTTTTATCCTTTACACAATATCAAATTTTCAGTTGCTTTCCAATTGCTCTGTTTAATAGATGAAAGTGGCATTACTGGCAATCCCTCTCCTTACAGCTCTCAAGTTCATGGCACACAAGATGGAGACCAGGGAGACAACATCCCTCTCACTGTAAGCAAAGACAAGGTTTGTGACTGCCTGAGGAACCTGAACATACACAAGCCCATGGGACCTGATGAGATGCATCCCAGAGTCCTGAAGGAATTTTCTGATTTAGTTGCCAAGCCACTCTCCATGCTATTTGAAAAATCATGGCAGTCAGGTTAAGTCCCTAGTGACTGGAAGAAAGAAAATATTACACCCATATTTTAAAATGGTATAAAGGAGGACCCTGAGAACTACTGACCTGTCAGCCTCACCTCTGTGCTTGGGAAGATCATGGAACAGATCCTCCAAGAAGACATGCTAAGGCACATTGAGGACAAGGAGGTGATTCAAGACAGGCAGCAAGGCTTTACTAAGGGCAAATCCTGCCTGATCAACCTAGTGGCTTTCTACAATGGAGTGTATGCATCAGTTGACAAGGGAAGACCTATGGATGTCATCTACCTGAACTTCTGCAGGGCATTTGACACAGTTCACCACAATATCCTTCTCTCTAAGTTGAAGAGATATAGGTTTTATGGGTAGACAGTTCAGTGGATAAAGAACTGGCTGGCTGGTGGCTTTGAGAGGGTAGTGGTCAATGGCTCGATGTCCAGATGGAAAATTATGAGAAGTGGTGTCCTTCAGGGGTCCATACCGGGACCAGTGTTGTTTAATATCTTCTTTAATGATAATGACAGTGGCATTGAGAGCACCCTCAGCAAGTTTGCTGATGAAAACAAGATGCTTGGTGCAGTCGATATGTCAGAGGGACAGGATGACATCCAGAGGGAGCTGGACAAGCTGGAGAAGTGGGCCCAGGTAAACCTCATGAGATTCAACAAGGCTAAGTGTAAGGTCCTGCACCTGGGCCTGGGTAACCAGAGATATGAATACAGGTTGCGGGAAGACATGCTAGAGATCAGCTCAGTGGAAAAAGGCCTGGGGGTACTAGTGAATCAAAAGCTGGACATGAGACAGCAATGTGCAATTGCAAGGTCAACCACATTCTGGGCTGCATCCAGAGAAATGTGGCCAGCAGATTGAGAGACATGTTCCTGCCCCTCTCCTCTGCCCTGGTGACACCTCACCTGGAGTACTGCATTCCACCTCTGGAGCCCCCAACATAAAAAAGATGTGGACCTGTTGGAGCATATTCAGAGGTGGGCAAGAAAAAATGATCAGAAGACTGGAGCACCTCTCTTATGAAGACAGACTGAGGGAGCTGGAGTTGTTCAACTTGAAGAAGAGAATACTGTGGGGGGACACCATAGTGACCTTCCAATACCTGAAAGGAAACTATAAGAAGGCTGGGGAATGACGAGACCAGGAATAATGGTTTTAAGCTAGACAAAGGTATATTTAAGTTGGACATTAGGAAACATTTCTTTAATATGAGAGTGCTGAATCACCAAAATGGGTTGCCTAGAGGGGTGGTGGAGGTCCCATCCCTGGAGACATTCAAGGTCAGGCTTGATGGGGCTCTGAGCAATCTGTTCTGGTTGGAGATGTCCCTGCTCATTGTGGGGGTGTTGGTCTAGATGACCTTTATAGGTCCTTTCCATCCCAGGACATTTTATGATTCTATGATTACTCAGTTTTCTTGCAAAAAAATGAAACAATATGATAAAATTAAAAAGACTGAATACCCCCTTGTAGTGCTTTACAAACAAGTACAGAAACACATTAGATTATTATTAAAGATATTATGTATTATGTTACTTTGACACATAGCACAGACCACCTTGCACTTACATGTATCAATCAAAGTTTTCAGATCATTTGTTTTTAAAAGCATCCTAAGATACCTAACTGCAAGGTTCTGACATAATTCCTTTATATTATCCCATTGTTCTGTGAATATAAATACATAAATATAGTTAATTTAGTAAAATATATGCAAAGAATGTGTTCACTTGGCTTCTATAGACCATTAGAATCAGATTTGGATATGGCTAAAAGCATTTGAAAGATATATTCTGGCTACTGTCTGTATTGGACACTGCATTTTCTTAGAGGGATTTGAAAATGAATTATTCTTGTTTAACACTGGAAATGAGAACCAAACATTTTTTAACCAAATCTTCTCTCTGTTAATAACAACAGGGGGCAGTAATAGGAATTTCATTTCTGAAAATTAATGAAGATGTTATGGAAAACCAAAGTTGGATTATGTGTTGATTAACTTAAAGAGAAACACATGAAGTAGTAGAAAGCTAAGCTTCTTTTTATTTGTACAAATCTTGAAAAAATAATGGAAATAATATAGTCCTCCAAAGAACTGTCAATTTTACTCCAAGAAGGCAGAAAAGCATACAGAAAAGAATTCTAGACCTAACTAGACAAATAACAGCTTCAAAAGGACAGTAGGAATAAATAGGAAGTCTACAAGGACTGTAAAAAGAGGGATCAGCAAAGAAAACATTAGGGAGGTGTTAGGTCTTTCAAAGGATGTTTTAACAGGTAAAAGCTTCTTCAGCTATATAAAGAAAAGCAAGGAAAGCAAAAGTGAGGTCAATGTACAGTGGTTATATGTTGGAGATTTAAAATGACCAGAGAATTAGCCTAAAATAAATAAGTGTTTTTGCCTAAGTTTCTGGTAGAATGACGACGTTTGGCAATGACTGTCCCACAGAGATCATCCACATTGACACAAAAGACTGTCTTTTCTCCATTAAGTAAGAAAAGTGTATGTGGTAATTATATCACAGTTTCTTATTCAAATGCATACCTATTTATGGCAACATATTAAGCTAATTTACATCCAAGCACATTCAGTTTCACCCAGTGTTAATAGCCAGAGATTACTGTAACTGTTAAGAATTCAGATCTCCCCTGGTCCTTTTTTTGCTGGTAAGAATCTCCAAATTCACCCCATTTTTTAAATTTTTTTTTTAAATTGTTTTTTTTTAGTGGATTATTTCTCGGTTCTAAATCAATGAAAGTATTATTCATCTTTTCCAACTGAATGAGTTGGAATTCCTTTGTTTCCTGGCCCCTTAAAACCTAAGTTTAAAAAAGGCTGCTAACTTGGTAATTTAAAACTTTTTACTTTTCCCCATAGATGAGTGAAAGGATGACAGATCCTTCTCTTTGCACTCTGTATGTTCAGCAATATAAAAGCAACTCCCCTCTGAGAGCTGGAGACTACTCCTTCAAGCATGCACTTTCTTTTGACAAAAATACTTGCTCACGTTTTATTAACAGAGGTCATTAGTTGTTGTTTTAACTGTTACAGAATCTCTGGAATAAAAACCTAACCTGAAACATAGAAGTGATTATAGCACAGCCGATAATATGCTAAACAAAGACAAAAATTTCCATACAGACAGGCACTGTATGTGTATGCATACATGCTACATATTCTTGAATCATCTGGATTTGAAAGATTACAGTAGGTCCTTGCTGCTTAATTTCAGATTTTATTTTTTTTTCTAAAGGGGAAGTGTAATAGAAATCTGGATATTGAAATTGCAAGTCTAATGTTAAAGTAGAAGCCAAAAAACATTTTTAATTTCTAGGTACTTTTTGAGGGTTTAAGGAGAAACTAGTTTATCTCCACTTCTAAACTAAGGAAAAAAATTGCATGTGCAATAACACATCAAGGAGCAAAAGCGTTTGGGGTTTTTTCCCCTGTGAAGGACCAGGTATTTCCTTACACAAACATGAAATGTCCTTTGAGTCAGCCGACAAAACTGACTTAAAATGGCGTCTCCACGTGGCGCTGAACCCCCT
>NW_009953786.1:1365009-1388326 GCF_000747805.2 Chaetura pelagica | reverse complement strand
GGGGGGGCGACCTGCGCTTGGAGTGCCCGCAGCCTCTTTGCTACTCAGCTCATCCTACCTGCACTGCCGCATGGTGAGACAATTCCGGCTACCCCAGCTCATAGGGGAAAGTATAATCCAGCCATTCGGGCATATCCCTCCCCTCTCCTTCCCTCACTTAAATAAGATGTGTAACTAAGGTGTACCCATATATGTTTAATGTGTTGTAATCACTCCTTTTGAACCTCCTGCCCCAAATTGCTTTGTTTTCCCCACAATAAACCGTGCATTTCTTTAGAAATATTAGTAAGCAGTGAGCAAGTTATTCACTCAAAAAAGTCAGGGCATAAGCCCCTGTCTCCTCTGTGTGAGGCGATACCCACGTGTGGATCTCTCAGCAAATCCTGATAAGTTAATACACTCCAACAAGGAGATATAATAGGTCACGGATCGTGACATCCCCCTATCTATTGTTGGGGAAAAATGGACTGCAGTATCCTTAGCCTGTATTCAATAAAAAGGAAAGCATGAACACAAACTCTGAAGGAAAGCATAACTAAGGAAGTGGAAGTAGTTAAATATGGGATAAAACCAGGAAAAGGTTTTCAGTAGTATATTTTACCAGACCTTTCCTGACATTTTTTTTTTCTTTTCATGAGCCATTTTCTTAATTGGCATTCATAAGGTGAGAAAGGTGCTCCTTGGGAGGAAGGACAGTATTAAAAAAGAGCAAAAGACAGAAACTGAAGAATGTTATGGTGTAAATCAGAAAGCTGAATTCTATTGAGACTAGAGGTTTTTGAGAATTAAAAAAAAAAAGTAAACAAATAAACCTTAATTTGCTTAAAGATAGACTATATTTGGTCTATGAAAGGAATTAAATTAAGCTGTTGCCTATAATTATAGAGAATCTTCCCTGATAGCCCATGCAACCCTTTCCATCTCTATTAGGCTAAGACATGACATACTTCAGGTGGGGTTATTGAACCAACTGCTCACCACAAATTCTGATGGGTTTGTGAGACAAATTCAAATTTCACTCACTTCACCCCAGAAACTCTTCAGTACTGTCTGCATAATTCAGGAGCTTATGGAGAAAGCCTTTGCAAGGAAGCAATGAATTTTGCCATAAAATCTGGATCCAAGTTAGATCCCTGACTGATTCAGCTAGTTTGTTGTCTTTTCTGGTCTACTTTTTGGTTTGTTAAAGACCAACCCCTCATAGAGCTCAATTCTCATGAACTGTTGAGTTCTCTGATAACCCACTGATGTCATTGTAAATCGAAGGTAATATTTAAGGACCAACTGAGAGCAATCCTAGTCCATCGAGCATCATTTAGTGACATAAACACATGCTTTGTTGAGATGGTCAGATTCATAACAACCCATGTCAAAATCCCTGTAAATACCACCTGGTCTTTTCATCTTTCTGAGCTATACAACATCTCCAGGATGTTTTCAAGATGAAACCTTTCTACTTGGACAAAAAATTTCCCTGACTGGTTTTGTAGAAGATGAAGGTTATCCTGGTTTACTCTAACCACATTTGTTCTTCCTCTACAAGACTCTTTTCTATTTATTGCTGGGTTGTTGCTTTCAAGCCCAAAAGCAAATACATTTATATGGAACTGTCTATATGCAGTATTGTTTGTGAAATTTCTTTGGAAACAAGGTGCTTCTTATTGCTGTTGCTGATATTATGATTCTAATTATGATTATTCTTATTATTACTACTACTACTACCACTACTATTACTATTATTATTAATTATTCCTTTGAGTTTGTGAGACAAATTAAAAAAAATCACATTCAGCACATCCAGCATTCATTTTTCTGCTAAGGAAATCAGATTAATAGATAAGTGGCATATCATATTATGATATGCCCTGATGATAAAACTTACCCTAAAAGAGAGAAAAAAAGGTCTAGCTAAAATTTACTTAAAAAGAAAATTAAATTTACTGGTTGGATTCAACCTGTACAGAAGGAAGCAGTGAGGTTGGGTGGTGGCCACACACCAGGGAATGGAAGATGCTGAAGCTTTTTCTGTTCAGAGAATCTTAGATTCCACCTAATATTTTTACTCCAGTGTGATTTTTGCATGCTCCAGAATTTGAAGTGCCCTAGAAGCAGGCTAGGACAAGTGTCTGAGGCCTCATTTCTTGCCAATGAATGGAAAGCAAAGCTCACTGCCTGCTGAGCAGTGGGGAATGAGGAGAGAGGGGAGTGAGTCCCTTGGCTGTCTCCATGGGGAGCTGTTGCCCTGCTTTCACTCCACTGCTGAGTTGGAGACAGTGCCTATGGATTCCTCCAAATTCCAATTCCTGGAGTTAAGTGATCATCTATTTTAAAAAAAGAAAACATCAGTAAGACACAAGAGCTCCTGCTTTGGAGAAAAAATGGGAGACATAAGCCCGGAGGGTCCAGTAAGTAATGCAATTTTTTAAAAATAAAACTGACACTATTTTTAATGTCATAGGGGTTTTCTGGAGAAATGAGGGAAGAAGGCGGAATCGAGGAACACAATAGTGATTTTGGGTTTTTAAAAATAATCTCAGATTGGCACTCCTGCACTGTGCTACATAAGTCTTAGATGTATTCAAGAAGCATCCTCTGGCATATTGTGGCTTTGTATGCATAGGATGAGACTATAAATGAAAACATTTTTCCCTACTGTTAACAGTCTGTATAATGCAAAATAGAGGAATGGCTTTTTCTTCTGTCTTGCACGCAGAATCAGAACCAGCTGAATGGATTTTTCCTTATATATCTAGAAAAAAACTTCTTTAAAAGACAAACGCAAAACATAATTTTAGCTGTCCCCTAATGTACATTTAATAATTATCTGATAAGGGTTTTTTTCAGTACTATTAGTTTGTTTGAACACAGTATTTTGAGAGCTCCAGATATTTGTCTCTTTGCTGACTCATTAGCTCTAAAATGCCATTTCTAAACGTCCCTTTACAAAAGCCCAAGAAAAACAGTATTAGTTATATGAAGACAGTGAGAGCAGATAATTAAGAGGGAATATGGATCTGTCAAAACACATATTTGGTGGCTATGAAAGATCTTAGAAAAGCAATTAGGAATAGGGCTAGAGAGGAGGTAATTATTTTGTATAAGAGAACAAAAAACAAACAAACAAGAAAAAAAAAAAACAAGCAAAAAACAACCTAGCAGTATCAAGAACTGTAATGTTCATATTTTCTTGAGCATGAGAAGAAAATTGCCAGAATTTGTATATTTGTATTTCTTATGAAAATTTCCTTATTATTTCTTTCAGTCCTTGTATTAAAAAAAATCACTAAAAATAAACTTGAAAGTGATCAGATTTCAAAAAACCCCATACAATAACAAACAAAAAGATAGAAAAAAGAATTACAAACTTTGGCATGTCATCCTCTCTAATACACAAGAAACCTTGTAGGATTGCTGAACTGATGATGTTCTTGATTATACAGAGATGAGAGAAATAAATAAAGCTTTCTGACATATCTGAAGTCCTGCGTGCAGTCTGTTTCCAGCTGGAGACCAAATGCTGGACATAGAAAAATACATAAAGCTGCAATGGAATAACTTGTATTTTGGTTATAAAACATCTTCTCTAAAATGATCCCATGCTTGGTAATATTTCACATTTGTATGTGTATTTTTGGGACATTTCTACCAATCTAACAGGCCTGACAATACTAATACATTAAAGGCCAAGGTTTCTGAAAAAGACACCCATAATGGGCGAAATGCAAATATTTTAGGACAAAAAGAACCTTTTAGTGTCCATGATATACCACTATTCACTATGCTGAAGTTACAGATTGTTATAAAACCTAATCAGTTCTTCATATAAGCTTTGTAAAATAAACTGTTATTTGCAGAGCAAGTCTCACACTGCATATTGAAGTGAATTCCTCCATTTGTTACTTCTCTGTGTTTGCGCATTGCTGAAGACAAGGTACAACAATAAATGCTATTCCTTAAAACAAATAAATTTGACTTTTTCTTTTTTCATTCTTGTGTGGCTAAAGATACACTGGGAAGAGATTTTTTTTTTAAAAAATACATTTAATTTGCAATGCATCTTGACAATGCAATATACTCAACTGTAAAAGACTGTGCAGTCCTTTGAGCTTTGAGTGCTTTGGATAACTCTGTATAATTGTGACAGCATATATGAGTGAGCTTCAATTAAATTAGTGACAGCACTCTCTGTCATGGAATCAAACAAAACAGAATGTATAAGCCACAGGTTTTACCTGCCAGTATAATCATGTTCAGCCCTCAGAAGACAATTAAAATAAACACCTCCTCAGCTCGAAACAAAACGTACGAGCTCACTCCATTACTTTGACTTTTACCGGGAAAAAAGAAAGTTTTTTTTCTACTGCAGTGTAGCTGTGCAAATATACTAAAAAGTAAGATTTCTACAAGGTATCCTGCCTTTGACACAGAATAATTGATCTACTTGTCAAAGTACAGCAGTAGGTGCGATCAGTATGCTAAGCTACTGGGAAAAGTATGTCTAATTTTATACCTGTCCTGTACCGGGTAAAATATTGCAGGCACAGTACATATTGCCTAAAAGAATATAAGCATAGATCCATAATTGCATAATACACAAGTGGTCAAGGAGCTATTATTATCTGTACAACCATTCTACTGGCATTTATTCCTTGTAAATGGAATTGTAATGCAGAATGGCCATTTTATCTCTTGCACTCCTAAAGACTTTTCTGCAAGGCTGATGGAGAAAGAAGCTGTGATTAGACACTCTGGAACAGAACCTGAGCCAACAGCATTCAAATTTTTTGCAATACTAACTTTCCAATAAAAAGATAGACTTCTTTAGAAATTTAAGATTTATATTGCAATTGCATCAAAACTTACATCTCTGAAATGGCTTCCTTAGCTATCTTTCTTCGGCTTCATAGGAATCCACAAACCCTCCACATCATAGGCTGAAAACTTCTTTCCCATTATATTTGTTTAAAAATACACATCTTCTGTCTGGACTTACTACCCAGACCAGAATTTAGCTGAGAAATATAAGTAAGAAAAATAATTAATGTATTTGATTCTTTATATAAGTACTCAACTATAGAACTCCATTTGGTTGCAGACTACTAGAAATTTTGAATTTAGAGGAAAACCCTCAAAGGTTCATTGGTGTTTGCGGCTTAGGACTATTTGTATTAAATAAATCCCATACTAAAAAATTAATGCCCACATATGAAATCTATTTACAAATATTATGTCTATTCCTGACAGAAATAATGATTTGTTCATGCTAGCAGTGCTTGTCAGAAAATAGACATACATTAATATTTTAGAGACCAAACTGCTCCAGAATATAACTCTATTCCTCTTACTCCAACTAGGAAACAATGTTGGTTTATATGCTATGATGTTATTGTTTTTCTTCTTAATGATAACAGAAAAAAAGTAAAAGAAGGATTTTATTCTTCCTTACCTTTGCTGAAAGTACCAGACTTCATTCCTACCTTGCACTGATCAGAAAAAAGATCATTTGACACTAGGTATTTGTCATTTAGGGGATATTGTCTAAGAAGCACTGTAATTCCCTCAAGAGGTACAATTCTTCATGTTTCTTTCATGCTTAAGTTACCATTGCAAATGGCGAATAATATCCTAAATAAATTAAATATGTAGGTTTTTTTCCAGCAGCTTTGCTGGACACAGGTCACTCTCACTGCAGTATTTGTTCACACTCTATTTGTTGTTAACATGCCATGGTAAATTTTCTATCGAACAATTATTATTGTCTGAGATCAGATGCACAAATCAGATGATCACTGAAGATGGATTGAACCCAGGCTTTAACAACAACCAACTGTTGAGTCCCCCACATTGTCTCATTATAAAGTAATTTCTCTCCTTTAGTTCATTGTAATGAGCAACATCGAGAACCATAGAAACAATGTTAGATTAAAGTATGAGAAGAGTCCTGATGTTCCCTTTTAAACACAACACATCACTCAGGCAGAATTCAGACATTGCACTCTTGTAATATTTTATGACATGCAGGTGTGTGATGATCAGCTTGAAAACAGGAACAAAATTTCAGCTCCACACACATATCTTAATACTTGTTTCTCCTCCTTTGTCCTGTTTTTACCCTCCTCCTTCCCTGCCTTTAAATGCATAAACATATCTTTATTTTATTTTACTTGAGGGTATAAACATGTTTTGGGAAACACTGACTGTATGCAAATAGCAGAAAACTTCCTTGTAGTTTCTTTGCTTCCATCACTGTGCTGCAGATCTTCGGTTATTTCACATGTCAGTTTTCATCACTAGTGTTTCCACTGCTATTTCCCTTTCCTAAGCTGCTGGAAAAATCCCTTGCAGAGAACTGCTCTTGTGCTTGTGATACTATTGAGCACATGGTTCCTGTTACAGACACATGATACATGCAGATGCAAGCTAAAATATTGTAAGCAATAACTTGCAGGTTTAATTGACTTAAGAAGATGATGTTCTAAATATTTTCATATTCATGTATAATAGGGGAATCACAAGCATAGTGGTTCATAGGAAAATCTAGTTTACAAGAGGCCTTTGGAGATATCTGCCATAACCTTCTGTTGAAAGTGAGACCTTATTCAGGGTCTTATCAAATTGATTCTTGAATATTTGAAACAGAGAAATTTCTTTGGGCAAGCAATTCCAATTCTGTTTTCTTATTTTCTGTTGCCATGCATCCTCACAAAGAGGGTCTTTCCATCTTCCCTACAACTATCTCTTAGATGCTTGAAAAATGTGATGAGTTCCACCTGGGCTGCCTCTTCACAAAATTAAATCCTTCATTCTGTCTTCATATGTCAAGCGTACAATCCTCTCAGTAGCTTACTGATCCTCTGCTGTACCTTCTCCAACTTTTCAGTGTCTCTTTTGAACTGGGAGGATCAAAACTAGACCCAGTATTCTAGGTGAGGCCTTAAGATTTCTTGCCTATATGGCCAAGAAATTAAAAGTGCTACTAATTCTATCTCCAGGAAAAAAAAGTAACTTAACAAGAATTAAATATTTGGTTTCACGTTTTAAAATATCATACTATTTTTGAAAACCTGAAGATTAGGGTAGTAGCTTATCCAAGACATCTGCAAACAACAGACAGTTAAAAATTCTTTTTAAAGTTATTCTTTTTAGTTGTAAGTAGCTAAAAAGAGAAAAATTATAAGTGAAAAAAGCATAAATGTCTGTTTCCGAGAAATGCAATAACTCTTGGATGCTAAATATTTATTAATATCTTCTATAACAGGTGAAGTTCCAGCAGGCTGCTATTTAGTATTTTTTGCTAAAACATGGAGTATAACAGCTTGGTCACAGATGGAAACTCTAGTACAGATTCTGAAATATATGGCTGGAGTATAGCATGTAAAATATATAGTGTGGAATAGATTAACAATTATATGAGCCTGATTGTGTACACATATTTGTATGTTCACAGAACACAGACATAAATGAGGATATAAATAAGAAATTTAAAGATTGAAAAATTCATGTAGGTGCTCAGCTGCTTCTGTGCCTGCAGAAATGGTTAATTTGCATTAATATAACAAATACATATCTGAAAAGGTACACACTGACCACATTATGGCAACCTCTTATGTCTTCATTTTTTTTTTTTCTGGTTTTGTCCTTCCTTTGCTATTTGGGCCCATCTTCCACAGCCTGCACAACAGAGAAGGAGAGTTTCCCACAAGCAAAAGAAAAGAACAGCAGGGTTATTTATTTTACTGAGCAGCTATATAAAAAGGCCTTTGCTTCAGAAAGTTTAATGTAATGTTAATTTGAAGGAGTAGGTAGGTGAAATTTGTATTGTTTGTTTAGCTCAGTGTGCCATTTTCCTAAGCTGAAGTACTTGAGATATTTTTAATTTGGGTACAGAAGAAAAAAGAAACTGAAAAACTAAATCCATGTGAATTCTCTCTTCTTGTTATATTTTGATAACTAAGTTAGTAGAGTGGTTTGTTATTTTCTTTTCTTTAAGAGAGTTAACAAGAGTTAACCTTGTTAACTAGAGACCTCTCTGTCGAAGGTGCAGTGAGAGGATTAATGTGTGTGTTCTTATGCTTCTCTGTCCTACGCTTATTGATTTTACAGCTGCTTGAGTCTGCATTGCATTGGTGTGGGTTCTTAGCAACGTTTTTGTATAATAGTCTTGTCTAGAGAAGTCTTATCTAGTGGAAGACTACATTGATGATTGTCTCCCAATAACCTCCAAGAATTTCCATCAGCCTTCCTGTTTGCAAAATTGGAATTTTATGTCAAAAGCCCCATTGTTTGTTCTAATATGAACATTTTTAGAAAGATATTTTCTGCTAAATGTTTCTGGGTTGGATATTCAGTTTTGCTCACATATCTGTGTAAGGCAACAAGATCACATTGATACAAGAGACAAATAAATATTTTGAAATTAAGGAGTTCTCATCTTTCTAGCAGATGAGTTGGCATTTAATCTGGAAAGCAGTGTGTGGAAAACATATGAAAGAACCTGATACCTGACCTGTAAATTAATAACTTGTAAAAATTTAAGTAAATTATGTAAGTTTTGCAAAACTCTACTAAAAGGAGTATATTTGCTGAATGTGAAAGTTTTCTGCTTAAGAGTTCTCTTCTATAATTTCCTCTGTCTGTTACTTAACTGAAAAACATACAGAAAACAACATTCGCTGTTTATTGCTGTGACTCAGGGATTCTCATATTAGTGCTAACTGCCACTGAGAAGAGGAGGTGGCAATTTCCAATGGAAAAGAGCCACTAGGAGACCAAACAACTCTACAGCCTATGCAAAGATTCTCAGGAATATTATAAACTGGAGGATCTTTCATATTTGTCCTTGTTTTAGCTGACATTGTCATTCATGACTATACTGTGAGTGTAAATTATGATCTAATGTCACTTCTATAATTACTTGGCACCCTGAGTAAACTATAATCCCCCTGGGTCAATAACTGCTCTCAGTTTGACATTCAATAAACAAATTTTTGAGAATTGCTGTAGTTTCACATTTTAGTTTAGTCTTACCCACCCCCTGCCTTCCTGGTTATTTCAGTGAATGCTATTCAAAAGTAGTTCAGGACCATTAAGAAAAGAAAAGAAAGGAAACAACTGTACACAGTGTGAAACTGCTGAAGGAATCTCTGATTTTCAACACTTGCTTACAAAGCCCTCTCATCTGTGGGCCCAATTCAGCTCCAATAGAAGTTTTGAGAGTGACTTCAAGTGGAGTGAGGCCCCCAGCCTGGGAGGCTGCTCTATGCATAGTCATGAACTGGAGTTTTAAGGACACATATTACAGGTATTTTGACTATGCCTTTTGCAGTCCTGCTCTATGCCTCAATAATTTTGATAGAACTTGGGTTATGATGCTGTAACTTTAAACATTGGCTCCACATTAACATAATCCAGTTTGGTGCAACCAAGCCTTTCAGTTACAAAATAAACCCAATTGTTATGCACAAGGATGACATCCATCAGGGATAAATCACACATTGTTGCAACACTGTCTGTGCTGGTTTCTGCTCTTCTTACAATCATAGAACAATTACTGCTCAGTGACTATTCAGAGTCTATCTCTACACCAACTGTCTGAAAGTCACAGTGATGATGAGTTCATTCACAGTTTTTCTATTTCCCTCATCTTCAACCTTATGGAAACAACACCTTCTTTACTTGCACAGTATCATGTCCTAACTAAGTGCATGTACGGTTGTCTAAGGAAAAGAACACAATTCCTTCTATTTGTGACAAACCAGAAAAATACTTTATTTGTTTTTATTTCATATTTATTATTTTATTTATTATTTAGACATATGTTTTGCATACAACTCCAGTAAATTTTGGAGTCACTGTTGAATGTTGATATTATAAACAGTAATAAGCCAGCTGCAGCCCTGTCAGCAAAGCTGTACCTCATCACTATGTACTAAAGAACAAGAGAAAATTCATGTGTGTCTAATTGTAGTTCTATGCTTTGATGGACCAATCCTATGCTTCTAAAAAGAAATACATTAGTATATTGCATTAAAATACAGTACATTGGTCCCAGATAAAGCATTCATGAACATGCTGAGAAAGAGTTAAAGATAACACAGTTGGCATAGAGGCAAGGATAGGGAGAGGGAGCTGCTTTTTTTTTGGCTGGTGTTGCTAAGCAGCAGAAACAACCCCAAATCCTCACCAGGGAGCCTTTTGGTCTATAGATGAATGCCCTGGACAGTCTAGTGCATACTTCGGGGATTTTTAGAAAAAATGCACGTGGTTCTTTTGCCCAAGATACTTTTCAATGCTAACATGCAGTAAAATCCAAAGAGATAATTTCTCTGTGCGGTTAGGTAGCAGATGAGCCATAAAAAACTCTTTGAAAACTCTCAGGAGTAAAAAAATGCAGACTTAACCACATAATCTGTAATAAAATCTTTAATTTGTTCCATACCAAAATGCCCGTAGCTTTTGACTACTTGTACAAGCATCTCTCCCTGTGGTTGGGAACTAAGATGGCCACACAGACTACAGTCCCTGCAGCTTCACAAGACTTTAAGAATAAAGGGAAAAAAAGCAACTTTGATTTTCTACATATCAGTTAAAGAATCTTTATAGAGGACCAAGTATGGAGGGGAAATAGAAATGTAGAAGGCTTTCATTATTATTTTGTCCCTGTGAACAATCATATTACCTTTCTTGATCAGTGCCTTTGTCAGAAACCCTTTATAGGCATTCAAAGACTGACTGAGATCAAGAACTGCAAAAAAGAAAACCCTGAGTGAGCAATGAGGAACAGGGAGGATCTGACTCTGGAGGGGAAACAGAAGACCTGAGGCAGAAGGAGCAGAGGATGGAAACAAGCACAGGGGACAGTGCCCCAGGATACCATGAATTCGCAAAATGGTGCATTAAATGAGCCAAAATTCTCTATATTCCTTCCAATGCACAACTGGTAATATTCAGTCTTTGCACTGTCATACATGCTTTGTAGAACAGTAAACAATGCTACCCATGTCTAACAACTGCATGCTGGACAAGTGGAAAATAAAATTAAGTATGGCAAATATTGGAGGAGTCAAGCTTCCATAACCAGATTGAACTCTCCTCACACTGGTATCTTTTGGGTTTGCTTTTGTGGTTTGTTTGGGTTTTGTTGTTGTTGTCTGGGTTTTTTTGTTGCTGTTGTTTGTTTGTTTAAAAAAAAAAGAAAAAACAGGAAAAATATTGTTATATGATTATAATATTTTTTAACTTAACAACAAAACTTTTTTAGCACAATGATAAATCCCTTTGTTGCTTTTCAAAAGTCTTCCAGCATGTTAATAAATTATATTTTACATATTTTTGTCATCAGACTAGTAGGTTGCATGGTTCTATATTTGGTTTTCATAGCCTGATTGAGTTTCATTCCTTTTATTTGTCTTTTTGCATGCAATAAAAATGTAAAGATACAAAATGCGTGCAATGTGTAATGACCTGTGTTAAAACATTATCCAGGTTTTTCTCTCAAAGAACTGTCAACAGTATTTCATATATGACTAATATTTATGATTCAAGCCACACAAACAATAAAAATATTTTTTTCATTGCACACCACTTAGTGATATTTTTTTATTAAGCATATCTTAGTTTAACAGCTTGACAGCTGACTCTAATAAATGCCCTTATTGAAGATCACTCTGTCTATGTACAACTGTCATCTCCCTGACAAGGCACCCCTCTAAAGAGACTGAAGCATAGAAAAATGCTTGGCCTTCATGAAATCTGTATTACCACAAATTTTTTTCCCAAAGAAAGATCTTTCTTGTGCAAGAGCCACACTAAAGATATACTAAAAAAACTGTTAGGGACTGTGGACTTAAAATCCCACAAAACCTCAGGATTCTGAAACTATTTTTTTCTGGAAGCAAGGAAGCAAGAATATGAGCATAACAGTCAGGTTTGCAATATATAAGGTAGGAAGTGTAAGATGGCAAAACTTGCTGATGTGGATAAAGGCTTAAACAGTGGACACAGCCTAGGTGTTATTCTTTGGGACTCCTGTAAATGTAACAGGTTTTTTGGAGTGGAAATAATGCTGTTATTATCCTTCTGACAGTGTTTTGCATGTGGTCTATACTCTTGTGTTAGAAAATGCAAAGCACTTCTCTGAAAGCTTGTTTTCAAGTCGAGGTGGTTGAGCAGGGTCCAGAGGAGAGTCTGACTTTTCATTCTTGCCCCTACATCTATACCCTATAGAGTAAACACGACAAACTGAACATCTGTGCTAGATATCTCAACCTTTACAGTTCTGAAATGCTCTGGATTACTTTAACAATTAAGTTAACAAAAATTACTTCCGACTTCTACAGTGTCTGTCAGTATGGGATGAGAGAACAGATGACTGGCCAACATCCTTTGAAAGTGAACAACGAAACAGCTTGCTTCCTACATTGCACTGATGGACCCTTGCTCCTGACTATCACATGTTGCAATCTTGATATGCTTAATCCCTGCATGATAATTGCTCTCTTTTCTCAATATTTATTGTCTTGGAAGATTATGGCTTTCAGATGAAACAAACAAAAAAGTCCACCCATAAACAACCCACAAATGAAAACAAAACTAAACTAAACCTCTTATACATTACATTGATATTTTTATTTCTCCTCAAATTGCGTGGCCATTTCATATCTTTTTCTGATTCCTCTGTCCTTTTTTGGCACAATCAACTGAGTAGCAAAAAGGTTGCTAACGAAGAGCCTGTGTTTCATAGTCCCTAGTGTGCAATCAAAGTCTGAAATCAGGGATGTGATGTGTTGCCAGGGGCACTACTCATTTCTTGCCTCAAGCCAAGGCTGCTCTGAATGTGGTAACCACCAAAGCAGCACTAAGGAGTGGCAGAAAATAGAGAATTGCTATCCTTCTGTCCAGAAAGTGCAGTACCTCTCAAGTCTCATATAATTCATACAGAATCTGTATGGGAATTACAGAACACTGGAGGCTGAATGTTAAGCTTTCTTCCACTGGATAGAAAAGCTCAAACCTAGGCCAGGTCTGCATGGGCCAAAATCTGTCATTATTCAGTAGTTGTTCAGTGGTCTATGTAAAGTGAATTGGTAGATTAACTTAGTTTTTGGAGGAAAGTGACTAGTTTGTGTAAATAACTATTTAAGAAGTACATTCTCTCATAGTCTGAGGAGACAAACTGAAGGTTAAGATAAACAAAGTAGTACTTTTCATTTTTGATAAAAGAAATTGGAACCTGGAAAAGCACCCTTAATTTTTTACATATAAACTTCAGACTATTTTCAATTGAAATTTATTAATACTTCACTTAATTTCACAAATTGCCTCATTTGGATTAAAAACTTTCATTGAAATATTGAAGATTAATATGTTATTTTCCTTTGTTATCTTGTTACAAAAATTTTATGGATGTTTAGTTTTGGGCTATGTATTGTTCTCTAATAAAGTAAGCCCGATGCAGAGATAACCAGAATAAGAAGCTGAGCAGGGTGCCTGAGGCTGGAAATTCTGAGTTTGGACAGGATTACGTATAGTTCTTTTTTTCTTTTATTTGGTTTCCTTGTTTTCATTTTCCATTTTATGTTAGAGAAAATAAAGGGCTCACAGAACATTCTTGAGAGAAAGGCAGTTCATATTTACTTTCTTATGCCACAGGTTCTGTATCTGAGCACCAAAAGTCTGATCATGGAGACACTAACAAATCTCTGCTCAGTGATGAAACTGGTTCAGAAAACAAAATTCAAAGGGGAAAGGTTTATATTTTCCCAGGTATCAGTCAAGAAAAGTGACTCTTTTCTTTTTTTTTTATTGTAACGTCTATTGTATTTCTAAACTTAACTCTCTGTGCACATTCCCTTCCTTTTCTTCATTTTTTTAAACTGGATGTAATAATAAAATTTTGCTCCAACCTACAAATAGCTTTGCTCTGATATTTTATAACATTTGTCAAAAACCTGTTATTGCTTTAAAGAACAATTGCCCCTGTTTTGAAACACTTTCCTTCTGTTTTGCCTATCTAGAGAAGACTTATGCTCTGTGCTTGTAAGCACAATGTGTTTTTACCTCTAACTAAACACTTCCAATTACAGTAATTTAAAGTTTCTTAGTGTGGGCCATATGGAACCAGAGTATTGTGTTGTTGCAGGATCACATTGTTATTTTTTACTTGAGTATTTTACCTCCATTCCAGCAAGACAAATACTGCAATTTCCGTGCACATGTAATATAAAGTTACTTGTATGACTAAAATCTGTAATATAACAAAATAACAGAAAATAAAAGAAAATAACACCATCAGAGAGGCAGCTTTATACAGAGAGAGCATCCATAGTTTTCGAAAAGTATCATACCATAGCTGATAATATGTGCCTTTTTTTGAGTTCATGGCTAGTTTTGGTCAGAAAAAAAAACCAACACAAAAAAAACCCCAAAATGAGCAAGATAGCCACTTGGAATAACACCATCTTCTGCTTCTTATAATTTGCTGAAATTGAGAATATCTGACTGAAAACCATACTGGTCATCATGGACACATTTTATGTACACTTATTTATAGGGAATTGCCAGTATGAATAGATTTTAGAGTAAAAAGCACCTCATTTTTGTTCATAATGTTTTGCTGCTTGTCAAGTGGCCAAGAGTTGGCAGAATCTCAGGGTTTTTTTAGTACCAGACTTTCAAAAGTTTTAAAATAGGAATGACTGTCACTTACTTGCAATTTACCTTAATCTAAGATTAAATATAAAGCTTTAAACTATAGTTTATGATGCACATAGTTTGTCTGGAATGGCATTTGTTCAGCAGTCTTTCTTCAGGACTCTGTTGAATTATTTACAACAAATAGAAAAGCTAATATTCCGTTGGCATTGAATCTTCTACCAATATTCAGATATTCAGACTATTTGCTTCTAGAAATTTGTTTTTGAAATCTCACAAATAGGGTTTTCCCACAAGGCTTGCAGTGTTTCCCAGTTTGTGCCAGATAACACTCAGAACAGTCTCTTATTCCGTTACCAAATGTTGTTTTTTTGAACGGAAGCAAATCAAAATGGAGATGAATTATGTGTTTCAGACAACTATTTATTCACCAGAAATCTGGTAGCCAAAATGGAGGGCTTCAAGAAGTCCTGTGTGTGAAATTGAATTATCCAGGGATGTTTAGCCAAAATGAACCAAATGTGGTGAAATGGCGAAAGTATGTTTCAGTACTTCTGAAACATTTGTTTTTTTCACACACTGGTAATAAAAACCAAGCGAAAGAAGGAACATTTACCTCTGATGACAAAGAGCAAGGAAGTGACCTGTACAAGGTTTCCAGGGATAACATTGGCAGAACTAGAAACTGAGGTCACCTGATAATGCTATTAATCAGACTACAGAAAAGGTCATTGAATTTCTTCAAGGGTTAAATGTTTCTTTAACATCGTCTGTAAGAAAAATGTATTTGATTCTTCTTAGTAGATGACAGAGTTGTAACAAAAACCATAGCAAAAAGCACATACACTGAACCACATGCCAAATAGGAACTAGGTATTATGGGTTTCTCTTTTCATTAAAAATGAATTAAACTGAGTCTCCATTTGCCCAGAACTTAGGACACTCAAATCCATGGAGGGTTTTTGCATGCATGAAGGTCCTGCAACTTTTGACATCTTTCAAGTTTTTAGGAACCCACCTTTATTTGCTGTTTGAATATGTAGCACACCTGTAACACTTCACTAACTTTGTTTAAAGACCACCAACACAAGAGGAATGTTTCGTAGACTTTGTCAAAACAACTTAGAAATATTTTTTTCTATTAAAATTGTCATATTAGAATTACAGCTTTTTTTAGAAACACACAGTTTTGATCAAAATTTCAAAAGGAAATATGTTATTTTACCTTTACCTTCTTAAACATATTCAGGCAGAATTTCTATTCAAAGTACAAGACAAGACTGAGAAGTCAGAACTGTGGTCATCAACACTGTCATATATGAGATCCGTTCTCGAGTTCATGTTGTTATTATTATTCAAATATTTTTCCAGTGCAGATGGAACAGAATGACATGTAAACACACTCTGTTTCATTTACATCCTACTCTTAAACATCAAATGGTAGACTTCAATACACTACATGATCATGCAAAATATATGTAGTGATACAAGTTGAAGAGAGAAGCTAGTCTCATTTTGTGGCCAAGTAGGATGCTCAAGTAATTCAAGTAAATCCGAAGTATCTATCTCTGTACTTGTATTTTTTCCACAAAGATATTAGGAAAGTTATTTTCAATGAAAATCAGACTGAAGCCAGTGCTACATATAAAACATAATTTAGTGCACAATTATTTTTTCTGTCTCCTCCTGATTTTATACAATAGTTAGAGCGAAATAGTCCTCTCAGCAGAGGTATTCACATGTAAATTTCTAATACTTTTTGTTCAGTTTTTCCCATTTCCCTGACATTCCTAGTCATTGAACACCAACAATCCTCTCTGATTTTCCTGAAAAGGTGAAGTTGCCACTATTTAAACCAGAAAAATTTATTGAAAATTGAGTTTAACATGTTAACTGTGTGATTCATGCAAGATATTTTTCTTCATATTTGTGCCATAGGTGGATCATTACTTAAGAAAAGTATTGAAATAAGTGATGATGTGCATAAGGAGGAATATTTTTGTATCATATCAGAAAATTTAGTGGACACAGAAATCTCAAAAGTTCTAACATGACACATATGTGAAATTGATGACAATTTTTGTTCTGTTTTCTCCATTTCTCCCAACAGTTCAAAAAGATTTCTTAGTCCACATAGCTCTACTTACAATGCAAAATACCTACTAGAAGAAAATAAAGAATAGCTATACCTAAATGACTCACAACATAGCTATATTTTGTAAAATGTTTAGATTAGACTAAAATAAGCCTTAATATTTTAAAACATGTAGCTAAAACACAACATCCTACTTCCATTACAAGCCAAACAGCCAAGAATATGTTAAGCAACAGACTAGAAAACACTGTTGTGATATCTATATCCTACTAAAAAAAAAGTCTTGCCATCAGTATAAAGAAATACTTCACTCCTTCATTCAGTGCCACTGTGTGGTTTATTTTTTGTGACACACATTTCATTTTAGGTAAGCTAGTTACAACACCACCTGTAAAAGAAATCAATCTCATCAACTCATAGGGGGGCATTTTTTTCATCTCCAGTTTGACAGGAAAGGGTACTGAAAAATGAATTACTGGGGAATGGTGTGTGGATTACTTCTAAGTGCTCACTGACATGTTCCTCCGAAATATCTTTTGGCATAGTTGCACTGGGAGCAGACTCAACTTTACAGAAAAAGTGTTTACAGAGGACTAATACACAGCGTAAAAGATTTTATCAGTTTGACATGAACTAAAGCTATAGTATTGATGGTCTTACCATACGTAATAGTTTACACTGGCTTTACGTGTTTCATGAGTAACAGAGTCTGGAGATTCACAAATGAAGGTATCTAAATATGAAGGTTTCATCCATTATTGTTTGAAGTGAAGGAAGTTTGGTACTGTTGTTAGGTGATAATTAAGTTGACATGAGGATGGGGGGCATAACCTCAAATGCCAATGAGCAATTTTCTGTGTGAAAAGGAGAAATCTGAACTTCAGGGGACTGCAAAAATCTCTAAAATCCATACTCTTCATATAAACAACATGCTGCTCCCTATGACTGGTTTATTTTCCCACACTGCAGTTGGATAATAGGGTCGCTGGTAATTTTCTGTTGCTATTTTGTCCATGATTGCTTCCACAATATATGGATTCCTTCGCTGACTATGTTAACAGAGAGAAAACCAGCTTCCTTCTTTCATGTATGCATGTATATACATGTGTAAACAAGTACACATATGTATTCCTTATATTATTCAGCAAAACCTCTGCATCATTTGGGTATCTTAAATGCTGTAGTACAATGGATGATGGCATTAGGGAAAGCTTTTAAGCTTGACATCATTTAATAGAAATCTTTATGTGTTCCATTTATATTGTTTTATCTAGTCTATTTCATTAATTTGTAAGGGAGAATTCTGTTGTGAGAGTTGCTAACACAGATAATGAAAGAGAAGAAGTACCCCTGAGTAAAAACCTTATTAACAGCTATTCAGTGACTTTGATTCTTTCTGAAACACTGCCACCAGTTAATTTTTGGCATGCTGACTTACACAGTATTTTAAACCAACAGTTGCCTTGTGTACACAACATCAGAATTACCCTAATTGCCTGAGAATTTTGGAAGTTTCAGCCTGTCCTGATCTGAGGCTACATGAACCAGAGAAATAAGAAATTAAAAATAAAAATAAAAAAAAATTAAACCTTGATGTCAGTGTTATTGATAAGAAGGAAAACACAGTCTGTCTGCCCTCCCTGAGCTGTGGAGATTTTGTTTCCCTTCTCTCTCTGTCAACTTTTAAGTCTAGAAATTCCTGATTAATATAAATAAGGTTTAATTGCAAGGAAAATAAAAGGCTCAACATGTAGCTTTCTCAGTGGTATTGTACTGAATGATTCAGCCGAAGCAACATACATGTAGAAAGACTGAGAGGCTTTTGTGTGGTCTTCCAGATATGAAGTACTCATTTTAGACATGAAACACCCACGAACAGATGTTTTCATAACTCTAGTGAGACTTGTGAAGAAATGCAAAAGATCATTTTCATTCAGAAGGCGTCACTCCTGTAATAGTTCTTAGTCCAGGTCAGCAGGGAAACTGTCAACTCCAGCCATTTGTTTTTCTGACAATAACCAATACAATACAGGGAAGACTAAAAATAATGTACAATTATGGTCTAAGACAGTGAGGAAGATTTTCTTTGTCCTAACTGCCTATCAACTGGAGTGCAGTCTACTGTGTATAGCCTTAATTTAGATTAACTTGTGACTTTTCTATTGTAAGCATGGATAGTCTTGTTGTCCATAAATATATTAGATTATTTTTAATCCTACTGAGTCCTGACCTAAAATATAATTTATGGAAAGAATAATCTTGAGGTAGTGAAGAAGTATGTACAAATATATTTAATTTCTATTCATTCTAAAGGGGTTATTTTCCAGTCTTACAGACTGTCACATGGAGTTATTAGAGGAGCTAATTTTGTTTGCTGTCCCTACATCAAGAATTATTTTTAAACAGTTCTGTACTTTCTGTTTTATTGTCTTTTATCTGATTCTGTAAATCTAAACTTTTTTTTTTTTTCTGTAAATGTTTTTTGATTTTTTTTTTAAGTATGTCTATGTATGTATATGAATGTATAAGATGCACATTCAAGAGCAGATGAAATGCTGAGATCCATGTCAGTTACTTTTATAGAATGTCATCATTAATCTTAATGTCTAGCTTCTCAGAAATATTTATGTGAATCCTAGGTCAAAGTGTGTCAAATAGTGAGTACAAACAAAAATATGCATTAAAAATTATCTCTCAATTTTTACAATCCATTGTTTCTTATGTGAATTGGTTTAAAAAATAAAATTGAATTGTTTTTTTCTTGTTTTCCACTGTTAAATTTTGCTATCTTTCTTAGGTATGGAGGCCATCACAAAAAAAATATGAGACTACAGAGGATTTTATGAAATGTGAAATAACTGCAATGCTTATTTCAATGGTCAGTAACGATAAATGAGAAAAAAAATGTCTTCTAAATGCTGGGTACCACAAAGTGCAGAGCAGGCTTCCACATGAATTGTATGCAGGTATTCAATTCTTACATGAGGCATGTTTTGTTTATAAATTTTGGCCTATTAACATTTAGATTATTGGGTCTAAGAAAGAATACTCTCCTGAGCACTGAGTGAATAGTAAAAGCAACACTTGCCCCAAGGTGCTCACAGGCTGAAAGGGCTCATGATTGTAAAACTTTGGCTGAGAAACTGAAGTAAAGACAGTGAGGTGCTAAGAAAAAAAGAATCTCTTTCAGTCAGCTGAAAAGGAAATAATTTGGGAGGGGGTTTACTGGAAAAAAAAAAAAAAAAAAAGAAAGGAAAAAAACCCACAAACTACAAACCAATATTGTCTAGAAGAAATTTTAAATTCAGACACTCATAGACTACACTGACTACTCTCAGTGAGAGCTGTCTGTCCATTGCAGAGTCGAGTTCAACTTTAGCAACTTAGGCACAACTCCTAAGTGATGCTTTGTATGTTGTACAAAGATTACATTATTCCTAGGTTGACAAAAATAATAGACAAGATTCTCCCCTGCCCTCCTTGGCTTTTTGCCATTATACCCATTACTGAAACAAATTGTTCAATCCTCATTATAAGGATGAGGTCATGTCTTGTGATGGAGTTTTGGAACTAATTTCCAGAGTGAATCAGGAATGTATAGCTCACTTAAGACATTCCCAAATCTACTGAAATCAGAGACACTGTGTAATTATTGTTGGATTAAACCCTGTATATCCTACCAGTTAGGAAGAAATATGTCCTTTTAGCCCTGTAGTTACAAGCAGCATCAAATGCCTTACTATTGAGTTATTGCAAGTAGAGAATATAAGGTAAGATAAAATATTTCCTAATTTTATAATAAGAACAAAAGTACTAAGTTCTGCCCTCTATGAGGCCCTCTATACTCACTAACATTGAAAATACTGAAGTAATAATTTTCAAGGTAAAGATCAATTAAAAATAAAGTGTTCAGGAACCAAAGTGTTGAATTATATCAGAAGAGTTGAAAACCCTATTAAAATCTCTACCCTCAGCTAATAAGTTATTTGCTTTCAGTATCAGCAGGAGGAAAATCTTTCTATCCTACAGTACTAAAATAAACAGATATCCAGTATGACGTAACATTTTCTGTAACAGTGAATTCAGTAAAACAATGTGCCCCAGTTCAGAAATTTACTTCATGTTTCTAACAAAGGAGCAAATATTGGTAACAATAATAGACTTGAAGTGATCTGAAAGAAGGCTATTAAAAAAATTCTCAGAAAAACTCGGAAGGTGATAACTTGCATAGAAAACCAAGTCAGAAACTCAACAGCAAAGAAATATTTGTATTCCACTTTTGATGTTTTCTATCTCTGTTTAAACTGACAAAGATAAAGTTCTCAGTTGAAAAAACATGGCTGGTTTGTTGAGTCTGTGTAGTTTCCATTTTCCAATGTCCCCTCTACAAGACATAAAACAAACAATACTTGACACCTACCTTCAGTGTAGATATAAGTCAAGCATTTTATAGGAAGAACAAATTTAACTGGAAACACTGTCAGATGCTTTGGTCAAGGCTAAAACTAACTGAAAGTTACAAATATATTTTTAAGAGAAAACGAAAGGAAACTTCAAGGTGTCTTCACTTTAAATAGATAGAAATCACAACTTTTAATATTTTTTTTTGTCCAAATCACACACATTATCATAAAAACATAAATTTAAAATACATAGAGTGTTCACAAGTGTATACATGTGCATCCATGTACATATCTATGAGTATATATGAATGCATCTATAGAAACATATTCTTACTTTAATATTGACATTCAATGTGATAATGAGGTAAACAGTCCATGTGTTCCAGTTGCAGAAAGTGGATTGCTACTTTAGTGTAACATTTGACATACTAGACAAACTGAAATGCACCAGAGCATGCAGTTAAATTATCCTTTCAGGAAGGAGGAGGCAGAAGGATCATATCTCAGGGAAACACCTGAAGTCAGAATCTTTAGTCTATAGGGAAGACTCAAAGCTCTGCAATTTCTGTGATGCTACTTTACTCTTCTGTTCATGGTAATGTTTGGGAGAAAATGATAGAGTCCTTCAAAAGTTCTGGCTTGCTTTTTAAGTTTTTTAAACTTCTTAAACTTTGCCTGACATAGGTGAATATTGACTTCTGGTCTATAAACCTCTGTATCAGGTAATATAATAGATCTAGAGAATCTCAACTCCAAAGTCTTGTGAGATCTTCTTTATTGTCACAATGTGAATATGAATCTGACTGAGTACTTTCATTTTATAGTCAGCCTAACTCTCAGGTGAATTCAATTTATGCTCAGCACAGCCAAAAATGTGAAAGCAATTGAAACCTGTAAGTGGTATGCTTGCTTCTCTAACCTTGTGATACCCAAGACTTGTAAATACATTCCTATGTAATCCAAGGCAGCCTAAAGTCTCACCTAATTTCAATTAGATGAACTTCAGGCACTGCCTAGAAGCTGGGCATTATCAATAAACCTGACATGTTTCTTCTTGTCAAAAGAGCTGACAGAAGGGCTGAGAACCACCTAAGAAAGGCCATGTAGAAAAAAGACACAGAGGAGTCGAATCCTTGAGTAAAGACTAGGAGGTTCAAGAGTCAGAAATATAAACAAGGTTTAGTAGTATGCCTGCATCTTATATTTTGTATTATAAACATTAAGATAATACTAATAATAAAGATTTGTAAATCAGATTTGATGACTTGTCAGTCCAAGCAATCACTATGAATGAGACTTCAAAAATCATCAGTCAAAATATGATAACTTTTCCTTTCTTCAAACCACCCAAATTCATGTGGTTTGTCTCTTAGATAAAATGAAAGCTATTAATGGATGAGAATACTCCACGGTATCGAACTATGCTGTTGATCTCTCTCATATAAATGTAATTCCTTCAAATGAGGGAGAATGTACAAAGTATAGTACCCCTGTGAAGAGAAGAACTCTACAAAGAAAATTTTGTGGAAAATTTCTGTGAACCAGAGTGTAAAAGTGAAAAAAGCAGAGAAAAAGCAGTGAACCTGATGATGAACCACCCATTTCTTTTTAGCTCTCATATGGCTCATTATTATGTGTTATTTATGATGTAATAATGCACATTTTTTATGACAAGGGTACAGAGTGTTGTACTGTTATTGCTGCAAATGCCATGATAACAAGCAAATTTTGATAAAAGTACAGAAAATAAAAACATGTTTCAAATTTTCTAATATCAAGGTTTACATTTATTTTTAAAAAGATGAAGCAAGAAATGGATTTTGTCTGACAGTTTTGTCAATTGTCTGGAATCTTAATGAGACACTGGAATAGAAAATAAGTTAATCTGCAATAAAGGTCTCATCTAATTTTCAAGGGAAAAAAGGTGAATTGCCAGAATTTCATCTATTGCCAGAAGAGGCTGCCACGGGAAAAAATAATAAATTATGGTCTCCTCATATATGTAATTCCAGGCAAAGTAGAAAAGACTGGGGAAACTGCAGTTGCTACTGCTTTTGCTTCTACAGCCCATCACAATATTCACCCCTCACCTCACTAAAAATAAAATAAAATAATAAAACAAAATAAAATAAAATAAAATAAATAAAATAAAATAAAATAAAATAAA
>NW_009953786.1:1243205-1364490 GCF_000747805.2 Chaetura pelagica | reverse complement strand
AAAATAAAATAAAATAAAATAAATAAAATAAAATAAAATAAAATAAAATAAAATAAAATAAAATAAAATAAAATATAAGAAGAATAGGGAAATGAAAGGTGCAGTTTCTTTAAGCGAATAACTCACAGTTATTCCACATTCATTCACCAAGACAAGTTGATGATTCTCTTCTGAACTGAACATATGCCACAGTGAGATATTTTTGCAGTATTGCCAACATTACAATGATACCTGAATTTCTCCATGCTATATGAGTGAACTTTTCAACTTTTGGTGCAAAATGTGAAAATTCCCTATACCACCTTTAATATCTGGAATGCATTCCAGATAAAGTCTGCCTGACTACATCTACCCAAGTAAAATGAAAAAAAAAATATGTCATTTTCTCCAAAAGTTTTCATGTAATATGAGTTCAATAAATTGCAGGGAAAGTGTGGTCAAAGCCATCAGTTACAATACTAAAAATTATTAAAACATTTAATAGTAACTCTCCCACATGAGTCTCCAGGAACCAATTTCTACAGTCTTAGGTCCCAGTCACAAAGTTAAAAAATGCACTAGCAATTAATCTTCTAGATTGAATGGTAATTGTTACACCCTTTCAGTAAAGAAACTGAAGAACATTTTATGGTATTAGATGTAATTATCTGTGATTACATCAAAGAGTAATAGTCTCTTGTCTTGCTAGCAAACAAGCTGGTATCTAATGAGTAAAATTTTATCTTTGTATATAAAACAAAAAATTCTGAGTGTGCCATCTAATATAAATATGCATACGTATTTTACCAATTCCCAGGTTTCTTTAAAATTCACTTAATGATTCAGTCATCGACATTCCTAGGCAAATTTTACTTTTTTGTAGTATTGATCAAGTTTAAGGGCTAAGTTATTTTTAATTCAAAACTTCTGTTTTTATAATTTACTTTCAGACTTTAGGGAAGGTCATAAATTCAGACTACATTTTTGATTCAGAATAATTAGTCTGTGCTCTTTTTTTTTTATCAATAGCTAACTTCAAGTGAACGTGTGAAGTGTAGATACTCAAATGTGTGTTCGTGTACAGGATGTGTTCACTATCAGCCACTGTTGGGAAACATAAATGTCTAAAATTATGCGCTTGATCCATACAAATTTGATTTCTAAGATTGTCCTTTTTTTTTCTTTGTTTCTGTACAGAAATGCACATTTTCTCATCCAGTACTTAGTGTTATAATTCTGACTGTCTAGGAGCAGTAACTGGCAGAAAATTATTTTCAAATTCATTTTCAGATGAATCCAGAAGAAATTTCTACCATGAAATTGTTTGTTCATGCATATTTGGACATACAGTTGTTGTTACATCATTCCTTCAGGCTATCAAGAAAACACCATAAAATATAATATCCAATTTATTTTTATTTAATAAGTTTAATTCCTCATTCTTTATTTTTACAGGTAAGATTTGATGAGACTTGGAAATTTCACTAAAGCAAAATTTCATAGTGGAAACAAAGCCAAAACCAATTTAAAATTCCCTGAAGTTAAACCCATATTGGCATATCTAATAATTGGCAGACAAGTATTAATTAACTCTCCAATGAAAGAACAGGTGAGACGGCTGAGGGTAGCTTTAAAATATGCTCTAGTCATCTGTGTAGTTCCGTCTGAATAGGCAATATTAATTTTGTTATTCAGTTTAAAAATTATACTAATTACATAGCAACGGCAGAAACACATGTGGCATATAGTTTGTGGCTTGTAAGATACAGAGAAGATCCTTGAAGAAATTAATTAGTCTCAGTTGAATTTGATTTTATGTACAATACTCTTAAATGCAATAAGAAAACCCATGTATTTTAATGTTTGTCAGCAGATACAGATTGCTATTTCTAACTCTACTTAAATATGAACTGAGTTGGCTCCATTATACTTGTGATTGACTATTACATTTTATAGATAAGGATTTTGGTAGAGATTTTAGGCTTTTTCTTTAAGAAAGACAGACAAAGATTAATTCATCCCTAAACTAATATGATAGGAGAAACTTCCATCAAGAAGTAATGGGATTCCTTATAAGAAAAATATTTCCCTAATCTGATTGTTGAAATCTTTGGTATACTCTGAAGGAAGAAGGTTTTCTATCTTTTCTGAAGTTCTCTCCTTTCCGGCTGTATCTCACAGTGCTGAAGTCACAGGAAAACCATTACATTCAGTTGGTGTAGGGTCAAACACTTAATCCTTACTGTTATATATTTGTATATTCTTTGTATCTGTGTAAATGTTAAATCCTGTTTTTCAATCCTAATGAGCTCTTGGCCTCAGTGATATCTTGAGACAAAGAGTTCCCAAAGCTACTTGTGTGAAAATGTACTTCTTTTAACCAGTCATAAAGTTGTTGCATTTCAGTTTCCCTGAATATCTTGTGTTGCAAGTGAAGGTGAAGGGACCTGCTTATTTTATTTTTTCTCTGCACTACATTTGTCCTCTTCTACCATTTTCAGTCCTATTTGTTCTCTTCCTTAAGTAAAGAGTTCAACCCTTCTCAGTCATATGGAGACTGTCTCTCCTTCCTACTGAAAGTAATGCTGAGTTTGTTCTTGCTTTAATTAAACATTAGGTAGCAGGATGGCTGCTTCCACAATCTGACTTAGCAATACAGCATTTTCTTAATGTAACATTTAATTTGATTTTTAAGTAAATGTTTATTGAACTATTTTGGAAAATATATTAAATTATTCTGATGTGCAGTAGTTGTTTTACACCAGCTAATCTTCCTAAAATATATGTGAGAAAAATTTATGTAGCCAAAAGTTCAGACTATAGAAGCAGACAAATAAATCAGAAGGAGCGGTGGACAGATTTATACATTGTATGCATTTTAATTGCACTGGCATTTTCATTTTTCTGTAATTGCACTTTAATTGTATATATTTTTCTAAACTTAAAAAAAATAGTTCAAGCTACATTGTACTAGATGAAATAACTTCAGGCATTTACTGCAGATGTTTTAAACAATTAATGTGTGGAACAATTTCATAGTCCTATTATATAAGACATTTAAAAATTACACTTGAGTAATTCTGCATGCAATCAGCAAAGATCCCATACTATTGTTTTTTAGTCATCAAAGAAAGGAAAGCCGAAACCTGTATACTAAAAGACCCTATTCCTTTTGACTTCTGGGAGGCTTCTTGTGGCTCTGAAGTTTTGAAAATCATATAATTTAGAGGCCTTCTTCGAATTGTGCTTTCAGATATGGATCTTACTGTTTGTTGCTTTCTAAATCAATTTTCATATTGTACTTTTCTGAATTTTAAGTCCTGGAAACTAGAATTTCTGCCAGGTTTTCTGTATGTGACTAGTGGTTTTGACTCCCTTATGAGAAACACTTTACAACATCTCATGTATTGAAACTCTTGAACTTCATTTGAGTACCACTCCCATGTGAAACATGTACCATTCTTGGCAGTGGCTACAGTTAATTTGTGGAATCCAAGACCACAAACACTATTTTAGAAAATTTCAGCCTTTGAATTCTACATAATTGCAATTATCTAACAGGCTGCTAACACTGCAGCACTTAGTGCTGCAATTAATATTATTTTAGTGGCCAGAAGACATAGTGAAGCCGAGGACTTGTTTTGTACAAGTCATTAACATATTCTACAATTATCCTTGAAAGATTTCTTACTGAATTTAAAACTACAGGGAAGTGTGACCATGTCAGAAAAACTAAACAAAGATAGAGGAGGTGAAAACAGAAAATAGTGTCTTTGCCTGAAATCCACTGCTCTGTATCTATGGATTTCATCATACCATCAATGTTTAAGTAAAGCCTCTCAGCTAATTCTCATTAGTTCTGCTTAAAAGCGAGAAATAACAGTATAGCTCTTCATGTTTGATTTTTTTTTTTATTATTATTATTATTTTTTTCTAGGATGCATCTTGCTTTTCATAGTCCAGGGTATATTTATTAGTGTGTAGGTTATTTCCTCTGGTCCTGTAAACTGATGAACCATTATTTATACAAATTCAGTATTGGTGAACCAATAAAATGTTTATAGGCCATTGCTAATGAGAAACAATTATTTGTAATTTCAGATCTGGAGATGTTTATAGAGATAACTCTGTGTAATAAAGTATATAAAACTATTAAGTTTCTCACAGCCCACTGGTGTGTACCATTAGTGACTGTCAGTAAGATAGTGCAAAAAAATACCAGACAATTACAGCTGGTTAAATATGAAAACTAGAAAGTGAACTGAGAAACAGCCCTGATTCAATACATACAACAGTGAAATGAATTTGTCACCTTCATTCCGTTTCTGCCCATGTAAAACGCTCCCTTGGCTTTAATAATGGAAAAAAATGGCAAGACGCAGTGCAAATGTTCCAAGCCCCCTACATTTTAAAATATGAGTTATCTATACATTACCGTTTGCAAGCATAAACATAAAAAAGTAATGTGCCGTTTACTCTAGCTTAATATATAATAAATAATAGCTGCAATACCATTTAGAACATTTATAGCACTTTTCATCTGGAAATCTCAAAACAGTTTACACAAGGGGGATAGTGAAGTAACTCTGGCATCAAAGAGCTTTTCAAACTCACACATCATCCATTTGATGAGTGTAAAGGAGACACAGTCTGAGTAATATGTTCACCCCATAGGCAAAGCTACAGCTTTATCTTGCATTGGTGCAATGTATTGAGATTTTTTTAAAAACAGTCTCAAAGAAGAATTGCAGCATTGAATCTATGAAGATATGCAAAACTGAAGGCCTAAAGTTTAGCATCTAGATTTCCAACAAAAAAGCAGAGACTCAATTCTCAGTCAGTAAAACATGACATAATGCTTTGAACAGCAGTCACATAGGTATCTCCAAATATGCCTGGGGGATGATGAATGGAAGTATGATTTAAATCCTACCAGGTAGAATAATAGAATCATAGAGTCATTTAGGTAGGAAAAAACCTTGAAGATCATCAAGTTCAACCATTAGCCCTAAAACCCTGTGACTACTAAATCATCTCCCAAAGCACCACCTCCACCTGTTTTTTTAACACCTCCAGGAACAGTCCCTCCACCACCTCCCTGGGCAGCCTGTTCCAATGCCTCACCACTCTTTCAGTGAAGAAATTTTTCCTAATATCCAGTCTGAACGTCCCCTGGCACAACTTGATTCCATTTCCTGTTGTTCTTTTTCTAGTCACTAGAGCGAATAAGCCAACAAACACCTCACTGCAACCTCCTCTCAGGAGGGCAATGAGGTCTCTCTCACCTCAGCCTCTTCTCCAGATGAATAGCCCCAGCTTCCTCAGCCTCTCCTCACAGGACCTGTTCTCCAGGTCCTTAATCAGCATAGTTGCCATTCTCTGCACCCTCTCCAGAACTTCAGTGTACTTCCTATACTGCAGTGCCAAAACTGTACATGATGCTTGAGGTCCAGCCTCACCAAGGCCATGTATAGGGGTAAGATCACTTCCCTGTTCCTGCTGGTCACACTATTCCTGGTACAGGGCACAATGGTGTTTGCCTTCTTGGCCACCTGGGCACACTGCTGGCTCATGTTCAACCAGCTGTCTATCAACTCCCCAGGTCCCTCTCTGCTTGGTGGCTCTCCAGCCACTCTTACCCAAGCCAGCCAAAGTGCAGGACTCGACATTTGGCTGTATTGAAACTCATGACATTTGCCTTGGCCCAATGGTCAAGCCTGTCTAGATCTTTCTGCAGAGCCTCTCTACCCTCAAGCCGATCAATACTCCCACACAGCTTAGTGTCACCTGCATACTTACTGAAGGTGCACTCTATCCCTTCATCCAAGTCATAACTGAAGATGTTAAACAGGAGCAGCCCCAGCACTGAGCCCTGGTGAACACCACTCATGACCAGCCACCACCTGGATTTAATTCCATTCAACAAAACTCTTTGGACCTGGCCATCCAACCAGTTTTTTATCCAGCAAAGCATATGTGCATCCAAGCCATGAGCAGCCAGGTTCTCTGGGAGTATTCTGACTGTATCTTGTGAAGAATCAATGAAGGAATAAATCAACAAAGTGTTTATCTTTACAGATAACCTGTTCTTATGTGAACAATCAAAGGAAGAAGAATGTTTTAAAAAATTCAGCAGAAGTTTTTGCAATGAAAAGTCTTAACAAAAAACCTCACACTTTTACTGAAAAATATAGTATTCCAATCAACTTCTATCTAGGTAGGTAGTGTTGATCAAAAGAGCAATCCTCACTCCCACAGTTCTCCTCTTTCTCCAGTTTTAGTTTCTGCATCCCTGTTCTCAGTCCTTTGAACTAGAAAATTTGCACAGTATGACATTAAAGGGCAAAGACAGGAGGAAAAGAAATAAAAATAAAAATATTCCATACTTATTTTATCTTTTTATTTAAAAATATAATCTGAAAATTAATGTTTTTCACTGTTCTAGGTAAAATTTTCAGGAATGAGGACATATAGACCAGATATAGTACCTAGTATATCATTGTGGATGCTAAAGGAGAGAAATAAACATTCGATTGTCCTGTCTCAAACACTTTCTGAACAATTGCATTCTTGATGTTCCTGCCTCATGTTATTTAATTTTCCAAATGATGCCTATGTAACAGGCCTGATATGCCTGTTCCAGATTATGCCTAATAACAGACAAAAGTCAGGAAACATCACCTGTAATTTCAGCTTAAATAAACCCAAACAAAAGCAAAAACAAATAAACAAACAAAAAACAACCAACAACCAAAACATTCTAGCAACTTATGGCATATTTCTTCTATAATTTTCAGTTGATATCTCTTTTGAAATGCTGCCGGACAGACAGTAGGTTTCATATATCAGTGCTTCTTTGATCTCCTACACTTAACTGTGGACACCAACAAGATCTTTCATGTTTAGAGGCCAGCAATGAGTAAAAAGCAATACTTCATGTAAAACTTGACAAGTTGCCTTTTCTTCTTTTTCTTTTTTTTTTTTTTTTTTTTGTTCTTCTCTTCTTCCTCCCTATGGAGGGAAGACCAAACAATCTCCTTTTCTTAACAGTGTCAGCTTTTGTCTCAGAGATTTAAAAAAATCAGATTAATATGAAACGGAGAACCTTCATTCCTATAGTAAAATGACTCGTCTGAATCTTTGCTGCATCCTCTGATGGAAGCTAGCTGATGTGCTAGTGTCCTGTTTTTGCTGGGACAGATTTATAAAATAATTTTTTCTTCTTCGAGAAACTGTAGTTTTTGAGAGACTGTAGAGCTCAGTTCTGTGACAGCAAAAGAGATAAGATACTCTGGTATGGATGTTTCTGCAGTGACCAAGGTCAAGGGCAGTTTTTAACATCGCAGATGCAGAGGACTGGGAGAGAATGGCCCAGGGCATCTGACTCAAACTGGCCAGCTGAACTATTACATAGCATAAATGTCATCCTCACTATAATTGGAAAGTTTGTGGAGATTTTGGGGACTTCTGCCATGGCTGACTTCCTAAGAGGGTCTCATCAGTGTTCCCATGCCTGAGAACTGATCCTCCACTTGATGTGACTGCCACATTCTGGCTGAAGCTGTTATGCTGGCAGCATTGCGCATTCAGCCTCCACTGCTAAAAGTTCACAGCTGACAACTGTTGTCTGGAGCTAAGTATAACTTTGAATCCTATATTATTAGCGTAAGATTTAATATTACTTTTTAATTATTATTCTATTAAATCTGTTCTCATTTCAACTCACAGATGTCCTTTCCTTCTCCTGATCCCCCTCCAAGGTGTGGTAAGGTGACAGAACAACTGCCCAAACAGTAACAGCTAGTCTGTATATGCACTGAATCCATTCCACCTAATGTAAGAGTAAGCAATACATTTTGTGGTTAAGGTAAAATTAAATTAATTCCTGTTTCAGAAGTCTACGTCCTTACACACTTAATAATGCACATTTAATAAAAATCCGGTGCTCAAACGGCAAGGCTTAGAACAACAAAAATTTTCAAAGAGCCAAGGCAATGCAAAGGAAGACTTTTACTGTACTAATCACCTGTAGGCAGCTCTGTACTTTAACATTCTTCTTTATACTTCAGTTAAAAATTAAATCAGAAGATGCCTTGTGAGATGAAAAGAAAAAAAAAGGGAAAAAAAGCATTTAAGTTTAATTCCATCTGATAAATTAAGATGTTGCCAAACCTTTCAGGTTTAGATTGTCTTGTATCCTTCAGACTTACACAAGGGCACAAGAGAAATTCAGGGACTACTTTTCATTATCTTTACTTAGATCTTGTAATTGTATCTCTATGATGCTTCATATAATGTTACATCGTAACACCAAGCGACTGAATGAAATGGTGTATAAGAAAATTAAATTAATAGTTCTTATTTGCAGCAGATGGAACCCTGCCACATACAGATGTACTGGGGAAAAAACCCACATGACACACTCTACAGTAATCTCTTTATTTTGACCTTCTTTCATTTGTGCAACAGTTCTGAGCATTTTGCTTTTACTTGACAGAGATTTTAAATGATTGCTAAAATGAATGTCATGTTTAAAATGAGTGACTGGTTGACTAGGTAGTTTGCAATGTCTATTTTCTTTCAAGCTTTCAGATACTGCTGTGCAGTCACTCTGGCTGCATTGACTGCTCTTCTAGCATGCAAAAAAGAACTACAGAATTAATTTTTTAGAATGATTTTTTTTTTTTTAAAACAAGGTGAAGGGACAACAGAAAACTATCTGCAATCTCCTCCTTTGGTATTAACTTTTGCTGAAAAAGCAAGATGGCCACATTCTGCTAGAACAGAATTTAACCCTTGAAGCTGAGTGTTGTTGATTAAGCAATTGTTCCTGCTAAATCCAAAGGCCTTAGTGGTTACATGAGGTATTTGGAAATTGACCTTTTTTGTCTAGTAACCATCAAGCCTGATTGATGGGTTGTATTTTCATCTTACCTATTGTTAATAAGCTTCTTTGTATCTGTCTATTTAGACAGATTACACCTTTAAAGCAGGTTAATTTAAAAGGTCACCTTATCAAAACATTTTGCTATTGACTAAAATCTGTAGTCAGCCAATTACGTTTCATTTATGTGACTGCATATCTGCTGTCCTGTGATTGCCTATAAGCTTTTGTCTGAAACATCTTGTTGCATTTAGCAAGATGGCAATATTTAGATATTAGCAATCCTGTATAACTTTGCTACTAACCTAGATCACACTGACTTCAAGCCATAGGAATCTGGTGAAGTCTGATTTTGTATTAAACATAAGGGGAGAGACTAAAGTTAAAGATTGACTTGAAAACAAACAAACAAACAAACAAAACACCCCAACTTCAATTATGCCAAGTGTTCACTCACATTCTGAATTTCTAATAAGGAAACAGACAACCCTCCACTTACAACTATTTGATCTAACATCAGTGAAGTCAACTAGAAAAAGTATCACTGATTTCAAAGAAACTTTTTCTTTGGTGGCAGGATGGAGCTCACTGGATGAGAGGAAAACTGAATGATTTCATCTTATCACACTTAAGATCATGTGCACTAGACTATCAGAAGTATAAATGGTCTTACATTTCAGGCTTAAAATGGAAATCCATTGGGCAACATAACAGCTTGTTTGACTCCTGTTTCTAAGGTTGGAAACCAAGCCTATGAATACTGCAATAAAGATGAACTGTGGCTATTATATTACTAATATGCATATATCATCAACTTCCATATGAGTGTTTTGTCATAAACTAGGACAATAATAAGAAGTAAGAAAAGCATTTTGTGAGTATATGGCAAATGAAAGAGTTGCTCACAATGGATCAATGACAAGAAGAAATAATTTATACTTGTTAAAATAATTTGATAGATTCAAAGTTCATCTATGAAAGAGATTGCTCTCTGGCTTCCTGCGTATCACAGTTTACAGGACCTTCTTGTATTTCATCTCAGCCTGTCTATAGCAATCATCTACTAATGCTAACCTTCAACAGCCTATTTGTGGAGAAAATGTAAGATACAACTAGATGTACTTCATCCATTTCTAAGGCAAGCACGGAAAGAAAACTGAGAAAGCACTGCAACACTGCATACCAAATTAGCATGAGGTGTGAGGTAACGCAAAGCTTCATCAGCAATCTAAGTATGCAAATTTAATAACCTGGGTTGGACTTTTTTGTGTTTAATAGCAGAACTGAAGTCTGATTTCTTTGAACAACTTCTCTGAGAGTCTTTCAAAACTCTGAAAGAAGTTCATTAGGCAGCAGCTTTGAGAAACACAGTCCAGAATGTTCAACGATAGAAGATGGCACAGATGATGTGCCAGAAATATTTCCCCCTCATATAAGCCACCCACATTCTTCCACAAGCACAGATAATTTGTCATCCTGAGTGAAATTACAGGTTATCAATGTATTTTTATGTTACCAAATCAAGAATAAAATACAGAGTATGAAACTAAATTACAGTATTTATGTCTTAATTTCCTTTGATTTTCGTATTGCTAAGAAGATGAACTTCATTTATTATTATTATTATTTAAAATATACAGCAAAAAATATTAAAAATATACAGCAAGGTAAGTTTTGGGAATAAAATCCAGTGCAATCTCCTTGGACAGATCCTTTTTGGGTACTGAAGAGCTCTCTTGCAAATTTCTGAGATTTTATTGTAGTTCAAAAATTTGTAAAGCTGTCAGTCTTAAATAAGGAAAAGAAGGATCATCCAGGAAACCGCAGACCAGTGGGCCTCACCGCCATCCCTGGGAACATGAGAGAGCGGCTCATTCTGGAGGTCATCTCTAAGTACATGGAAGAGAAGATATCAGGAGAGGTCAGAATGGGTTTACCAAGGGCTAATCATACTTACCTAATGTGATAACCTTCTATGATGTTGTAACTGAATGGATAGATGCAGGGAAACCAGTGGATGTAATCTACCTTGACTTTAGCAAGGCTCTTGGTACCGTCTCCCATAACATCCTCATGAGAAAGCTCAGGAAGTATGGGGTAGAAAAGTGGACACTGAGATGGATTAAGAACTGGCTAAAACAAGAGAGCCCAGAGAGTAGTGATCAATGGCACAGAGTACATACAGCTTGACACCTGTAACTGCTGGAGTTCCCCAGCGGTCAATACTGGGTTCAGTCTTGTTCAACATCTTCATCAACATCTGTAAGAGGGGACAGAGTGTCTTCCCAGCAAGTTTGCTGATGATATGAAGCTGGGAGGATTGTCTGATTCACCTGAAAGCTGTGCAGCCATTCAATGAGATTTGGACAGTCTGGAGGGCTGGGCAAAGAGGAACATAATGAGATTCAGCAAGAGCAAGTACAGAGTCCTGCACCTGGGAAGGAACAACAAAATGTACCAGTACAGACTAGGAGGTGATCTACTATAAAGCAGCTCCGTGAAGGAGGACCTTGGAGTCCTGGAGGACAACAAATTATCCATGGGACAGAAATGTGCCCTCATGGCCAAGAAGGCCCATAGTATCCTGGGATGCACTAAGAAGAGTGTGTCCAGCAAGTCAAGGGAGGTTGTCCTACCCCTCTACTCTGCCCTGGTGAGACCTGCCCTAGAATATTGTGTCCAGTTCTGGGCTCCCCAGTTCAAGAAGGACAGGGTTTTACTTGAGAGGGTCCAATGGAAAGCCACAAGCATGATCAAGGGACTGGAACACATTTTATGAGGAAAGGCTAAGAGACCTGGCACTGTTTAATCTAGAGAAGACTGAGAAGGTATCTTATTAATGTTTACAAATATCTGAAGGGTCAGTGTCAAGAAGGGAGGACCAGTCTCTTTTCAGTGGTGCCCTGTGATAGAACAGGGGGCAATGGATGCAAACTAGAACACAGGAAATTCAACATGAGGAAAAACTTCTTTACTGTAAAGGTTACAGAGCACTGGAACAGGATTCCCAGAGAGGGTGTGGAGTCTTCTTCTCTGGAGACTTTTAAGACCTGTCTGAATGCCTTTCTGAGTGATCTGTCTGAGATTTTAGTCCTGTTCTGGCAGGGGGGTTAGACTCAATGGTCTTCAGAGATCCCTTCTAACACCTAACATTCTGTGATTCTCTGAATATCATTAGGTCTCACAGTCATTTTTAGGAAAGACTGAAATCTGTAATGGAATAAGAAATAGCCTCTCCCTTCCCCACCTCCAAGTCTAATTTCAACAGAAATCCCAGTTTTAACACCATCAATATGTCTTGCCCATCTTTCTTAAAAGAGCATATGCAAAATAAATTAACATGACTGAAAATCGATTCTGATTATTCACTCTCCTGCAACACAAAATTGTCAAAATATTTTAATATACTGCTATGAAATAATATTTTCATTTTAAAATAGTTTGTGCCATTTATCAATTCCTAATATCACTGATATGATCAAATTGTTATTTGGCTCTGGAGGAAAAACCAATATTCCCAAATTAGTTGATCAAATATTAGCTGTTGCACAAAATTCTTGTTCTGATGTTTTGTTTTGTTTTTTAAAGAGGTGAATTCAGTTAGCTAAATTAGTAAAGGAAAAATGTTTTAGCAAGAATTCTCTTACACCACAAAGCAGCAATGTACAAATGGATTTGAAACATCCAAGTTTTCTAATGGTTTGTAATTATAATAAACAAGGAATAACATTATTTCCTTCTGGAGGGATATTTACACTATCTAGCTTACAGGATGAATCTAACAAGGATTTTCTTAATTGCTGCCTTCATGGCACAATTTGTAATTATAAGTAAATGTTATCCAATTTTAACTGCTGTTAGTGACTGCTGCCAAGAAACACTTTTCAGGAATTTAAACAATTCAGAGGGCAGATAAAGTGTCTAAGAAAGTGTGTTAAAACATTTTGTCTCAGAAATTGGGTAGAGAAAGTAACTATGCCTGGACAGATCAGTAATCAGAGGCATTGACAGAGGTTATTGAGAAAAAACAATAAGAGATTGCCTGATAAATTATTCTTGTTGTTTACAAAAATGAATACATAAAGACTACATAAGAAACCCCAAACCTGGACGAGTAGAATCACTTGTTTTGAACACTTACAGAATAAAATATTTTCCTGTGATTTCTTTCTTCTTCAAAGAAACATGACTGAAAAAATTATTCCTTTTAATGAGTTGTTTTAAAGTAACACAAACTAGACCTCATTTTAGATGCTGTAGTTTTTGTTGATGACACTGCTTTTTTAAAAAAAGAAAATGTTATATAATCTGAGAATAATTCTGGGTAAAAAAAAACATAGGTCAACTGATGCTCCAGCTTGTTGTACTTAGTTCAAAAATTGAATTTTAAAAAGTAGGAACAGACAGCTTCTATATTTATGCTTGGTTTTAGTTTGTTTCTATATTTTTTCTCCCCTACTTTATAGATTTATTATCTCTTGCAATGGTAGATGCAATAATGAAGAAGACAGTATCAGGTAAAGTGAAGTAGGACAGTCCAGGCACACTACTGGTCTGATCCAGAAGTGAATTTCTTACACTGGAAAGAATCAAAACTCCTAGTGTGGCTAGGCTTTTGAGCTCTCACATTACATAAATTATATGTACATAAATTACATAATTACTACTTATTAGTACATTACAAATCCTTTCTGGAGTATGACTGGCTGTTTTTTGCATATGTATTTTACATCATGTCTTCCTAGATGCTTCTGATGAAACCCTCATTTTTTGTGACAGAACACAGATGTAAAGTTGAAATTTCAACCCTTTTTCTCAGTAAATAGATCTCAATAAACAAAAAGCAGTATTTGTTCTAAGTCTCTCTGGCCAGTGTGCTGATACAATGTGTTTTATGTAGCAGACAGAAATCACTGAGTATGTTTAGTACAAAGAATCAACCTGAGAGCTGTCTCAAAGGCAGTATCTTGATGACCCTTTACAAGAACCTTAGAAAGATAATTCTTTATCAGCTGTTGTTTGACTGTTAATTTATGTCTCAAATAGCAGGCCATGACACAGTCATTATTCTAGGAACATTGCAGGTGGAGTAGTTTCAGTTAAAGTTACTAATATATACGTAATTATACCCACATACATACATACATTTACATAGCAATGAATATTGTTAATACATTTTATTTAATATAGTGATTGATTGCTAGAAATGAAGGATTCAGAGCTGCTAGCATTTAGGTGCTTTTTTTAACCTTCCTAAAATTTGAGAGAAATATGGATATGAAAAATCTTCTCTTTGTTTCTTCCTCATGTCTGCAATGTACATCAACTGATCAAGGACTGAGCTCTCAGTTTGGATGTGTAGTAGAGATCTAATTTAATTAATACATCTCTTAGTACACCGATTCATGCAACTATGACACCAAACATTTGAGAGTGTTTCTTCTTCTTACCAGAAGGTTTCTCAAGAACTTGAGAAAAATTAATCCAAACACTTGAACTTCCCATTCATACTATCCTAGCCTTCCATATTTAACATCATGGGTGTACAATTACAGGAAGAAATTTTAAAATAGCTAACCACATACAGACCTACATACGAATTCAGACCTAAAGCACCTTTTGAATGTATTTCCAATAAAAAAAATGAAATGGCTTGGGGAAAGCTTGGAGTAAGATCTATCTGGATGCCCTTCTGAAGATAAACAGTAATTCAACAGGATATTATGGGTTTCATGAGCAAAATAGTGTGACAATTATTGATCTAAATTATGCAGGAGATTATATAGAATTGTTTTATTATATTGTATGATGTATTCTTGTAGTTGACTATATGATTTAAAAGGTACTGTTCAAATATTCCTCCACTAGAAATTCTGTCATAATGGAAAAGTAATGTAAGTTGCATACATTCATTAAGTGAAACCATCACAAAGCTTAATTATACATTTTAGTTGGTGCTCAGAATCATAGAAATCATAGAATGGTTAAGGTTGGAAGGGACATCAAAGATCACCAGTTTCCAACCTCCCTGCTATGAGGGACACCTTGCACTAGACTAGCCTGCACAAAACGTTATCCAACCTGGCCTTAAACACCTCCAGGGAAGGGCCATCCACAACCTCCCTGGGCAATATATTCCAGTACTTTACTACCCTTATGGTAAAGAATTTATTTCTAATATCTAACCTAAATCTACCCTCTTTCAGTTTAAAAACATTACCCCTTGACCTATCACTACAAGCCTTTGTAAAAAATCCATGTCCAGCTTTCCTGTAGGCCCCCTTCAGGTACTGGAAGGTCACTATACACTCTCCCCTCAGCCTTCCCTTCTCCAGGCTGAACAGTCCCAGCTCTCTCAGCCTGTCCTCATATCAGAGGTGTTCCAGCCCTTAAATCATTTTCGTGGTGCTCCTCTGGACCCATTCCAATAGATGTTACTACCACCTTTATGAGCTCAGGTATCAGAAGTTGCAACACTCAGTATTTTCTCATAGTGATGTTAACTACACATGCTCCCTTCTTGTTTAGTCTTTGTACTTAGATCACAGTAGTTCTTTCCACTGAAGTCAGCTATTGACATGTTTAACATGATGCACAAGTAGAGCACTTCACATCAATTTTTCTCATCTTGCTCTGCTTTGTTGTTAGTTCTTCGTGTTGGGTTAAGTTTAAGTCCATTTCTGCTTCTGACAATAGTGATTGTTTATTACATTGTTCTAAATTCACAGTGGATGCCCAGGTAAAAAATGGACAAGCTATAAGCTGGGGTCATAGGGAGTGGCAGTTGTCAACACTGTGATAAGCAAGTGCCTTGTCATCAGAAACCACAGAGCACTTAATTTATCTGGCTATAGTTATGATCATAATTTATTGGCCTGAAGTGACTACTTGCTATATGGTCCCCTGCATTTTCTAAAGTTCTTTTTTGCTGTAGTTGGCACTGTAAGTTTTTTCATAGAAAATCTTTATCCTTATAATATAAAATAAGGCAAGAAAGGATATGCAGCAGAGACACGGAGGGGCTAATTATACATTGTAAAGTTTTACATAAGGTCTATAGAGAAAAAAACACCAGCCTCTTCAGCCAAAATTGAATGAACATGCTGATCTTTCCTGATGTTAATGTTGGGGTTTTTTTTGTTTGTTTTTTAGATGTTAGGCAAAAAAACATGCCATTTCATTATGTCAGTAATCCTCACAGTATTTTAGTAAAATTATCCTGTGCCCTCTGAGAGAATCCCCAGCGTTCTTTGTGACCTAGCTGAACTGACACCCTTATTACATAACTCCTAAGATATGAGGATCTGAATAGTGATCTGTCAGCTCCAGGATGTCTGTCTGCTGGTAGTTAGTGGGAAAAAAGTGCTTAATTCACTCACATATCCATGTCTATTCTATCACTTACCTTCACACTATGCTTAGGTTATCATGTCCTGACAATACATTTTTTATTTAACTACCACTTTTATTAGTCTCTCACATCTGTTTATATTTTGACATTGCAGATTTTCAGGACTGTAAATTACCTCTTTTAACCCTCTTTTTGCTTCTACTGACACTTTCTGTCATCAGTTGTCAAACAGTGGTCTGTGATCTAAGAAAGGAGGGAGAAAAATGCTGTTGACCTAATTTAGTTTTCTGAACAATTATGTTTAATTATTTTGTCCCCAAAATTCAAGAATCACTAACCTATCCTATTTCAATATTTATTTTTAAATTTTCCTATCAGATCCATTCTCTTTCCAGGTATTACTTGTTCCTGATTTATTCTCATCCAGTTGCTTTTATTCTCACACTGCTGTACAGCTTTGACTACAGAAGCTATCAATGAATTTCAGAGCAGAGGTGACCATAGCTTACTTGGTCCCACAACTGCATGCTAATATGTTGTCTTGATCAGGGATTGCCTATAATTTTTTTTTTTTCTCATTATAATCTTTCCTGGAATCAGAGTTTTCAGGTTCCCAGTTACAAGGTAGAAGGAGTCAAGAGCCTTTTCAGATTGACACAACACCATATTTTCCAGGATGTCCAGATATGCAAGATATATATATCACATATATCTATCTGAAAATAAATTGAATGGATAATTCCATTTACCAGAAGCTTTGAAAGGGATTCTTGTAGGTAAAGAAAAGAGTAATTTAATAAGTCCAGAGGCTGCAATATCAAGCTCTTTGTTCTAACATTCTATTTTGCATATTTAGAATAAATTGGATGCTTATCAATTGGATCTTACCTTTTTCTAAGCGTTCTATGTAAATGGCATTTTTGAAAAATTGCATTAAAATCTAGCCTTATCACAGTCAGTAGTATTCCGTCAGTGATATCAGGGAAAGATTCTAGCCATATCTACAAATGAAGACTTTTTTTTCCAGATAATTTCTATTATTTTTTTCACCTACCTGGCAGAATTCTACAACAAACACAGAAACCCTAAGCAAATTCTGTCAGAAAAATGATAAAATAATGTCCTAAGAAACTAAAAATGGTCCCTAGTGATTTCACTGATTCAGTATGTTAGAAAGGGCACATTCTAGACTTTTTATTTTTTATTTTCTTCCTCCCCCCAAATATAAAGCATGGATTTATTCTAATACTTAGTGTTAATGGAACATGATTGTTCCTTTAGATTTTTCATTCCCTAGAAAAGAATCTCTTTATTTCTATATGAGATTAATTTGATGGTGTTTTAATACCAAGAAATAGTGAAATTCCACAGTCTTTTTCAACGATTGGAAATTTAGATTTTCGTGTTTAGATAATTCTATAGAATTAGAGCTGACTGAAAATCCTATTTTGCTATTTCCCCACAATATTCCAAGAAAAACAATAAAAAATTCTACAGCTAAAGCCATTAAAAATATTTCATATAAGATTACAGGGAACACTACAGAACTGAATACTTCAGCATTGGAACTTTTGCCATTTTCCCCTAAGCGAGGACAGAGTCCTAAGTGTTTAAAAACTAACTATTTGAGTCTCTTCTGCTCTATTACTGCAATGTTCCACATAAAGTAACAAATCAGAATAAGAATTTAAACCCAAATTTCTCAAGATCCAAAATGAAGCAAACATCTACAGTGTTTTCTCAGTTAAGTCTCCACACTTTGACTAATTGATTCTTTATTTCCATCAGTACAGTCCTGTAAAAAGTTTTGTCTTAGATGAATATACATTCTCTGGAAAAAAATAATCTGATTATATAAATAAAGTATTATGAGAGAATCTGTTCACCGACTACGGTTGTTCAGAATATAATTGAGTTGCTTTGTAATTCAACATATGATACAAATTAGTATGTAAAAAGACACTAAGCTTTTTCTGCAGAAACTGGTTGTTATGAGCGTGAACATTAGTTATTAAAAAGTTCACATAGTGTTCTTTTGACAACGTTTTAATTTAGATAACCACATGGACCTGAAAAATCGTGGATCCTTAGAAGAAAGAAAAGTCAGAACAAATGTTCTTGAGATGATCAGCTACCAAAGACAGAATGTCATAATTCTTTAATGTAATCAAAGATAAAAAGATAGAATACAGAGATTATTTTCTTTTGTAAAAAAAGTCTATCCCATACATGAACAAACATTAAACTAAAGTAATTCTCAAAGTATTTTCAAGAAAATCAAAGAAGACTTAAATATTCCCACTTCTAGGGCTTCATAAATTTTGTTCTTCAGTCTTCTTTACCCATTTGGTTGCCTGACATCTTGCCTACTAGGACTTCCCTTCAAAGTCTTGCAGTTTTATAAAGTGTAGGCTACACTATTGGCAAAACTCTGTCTAGAATGAGAACATAATATATCAAGGCATTGAAGGGACAATGAAGTCTACTGGACTGCAACTAAGCTGACATAAGGTCTAATCCTTACTTCCGCAAGGTGGCTTAGGTGGATAATTTCTTCATTGTATTTTCATGCAGAAACTGGACTTTGGTGTTCACTAATTAAAAAGGCTTTATTAAATTTGTCTATTACAAAGGTGGCAATTAAATGACACTTATTAATATATTTTTTTCTAATTATGTGTTTAAATTACATGTTGATGTAAACTCACTCTGAAGTCTAAACTAGCAGAAAGAGAGGACATAGTATTTATACAGTCTGTACATAGATATTTTGTGGCCTTCTTTACAGTACGCCTGTGATTCAGCAATAAACACTTTATTAAGGTGTTAAGTTTATGTAATCTTTCTTAAAATATTCTATTTAACACTTAAGCTCTGACCTGGACATACCTACTGAGTTTCCTTTTTGCATTAAGAAGGATATCTATTCAGCTGACAATTCATTCACTTGAAAGCCAAAGCATGCCCAATTACCCCTAATCAGTTCTGCATCTTTCAGTGGCCTCAAATAGGCAAACATTCGTAATAAGTTCAGTGTGGGCCGAGGCTTACTACAGGCAAACACAAAGAAATGGAAAAGTAAACCTGGTTCACCAGCTCTATTTGTCTACTAAGAAAGCTAAGATACAATTTCAATTTTACATATACAATTTCTACTGAGAATAGGTTTTGATTTATTGCACATTTTCAGCATCTGTCCATCATAAACAGACTTCTTGGGAACTAAGAAGATAAGAAAGGAAATAACAGCAAGAAAATTCATGGCAGCCTTTTCTTGTGCCAGTCCTAGACTCAAGCACAGGATATATATTCTGGTGCATCCTGTTTGAAGGCTAGTGATTACATGTCCCAGATGAAAAGCTCCTCTGCATTATGAACCTTTTAGCTACAAATGAGCATTTCTTGATGCATATTAAACTTGACACATTAACTCCTGGATGAATTGTTTACAAAGGGAGCTGCTTAAGACTATTAAGCCATATACAGTGAAATCCTTACACAGTGAAATCCTAGGTTCTAAGTAGAGTTAACATTATTCAAGAGTGTATTTGTTTTTAAAGTGACTGGGTTAGCTTAAGTTTCTCTTTTTAATCATGCATATTGCCCCAGGCTGCCAAAGAGGCAGCCATCAGCATTGCTTAGTGAAGGCAGCTTAGTGCTGTCAGCCATTGTATCTCCCCTGCTGCATGGGTGATAGCTTTTATCTGTGAGTATAAACATTAAAATGGAACTGTAATCCTACCTTAGTCCTACAGAAGACTACCAGCTGTTTCTCAGATATAAAGAAACTTCTTCCATTACAAAAAGGCGTATGTGTTTATGTGCTTATCTGTGCATACATTGTGTTAGGACAGTAAAAATCATGCTGAGGAGGAAATACCTGGAAAAAGAAATTCTACCTTAGGAACTTCTTGGAAATAGCTAGATAAACCAGAGAGCCAGATTTATATCCCAATCCCAATCTAAAGTATTAGAATGCAATTGAAAATATCTAAGTATATTAACAGTGTGACACCACAGCATAATGTACTTTAACACTTTTTTTCTCTTTAATGCACCATTCAAGTTTTATTTTAGGGCTTTTCATATACAGCACCTCAGAGCACTGGTTTAAATAAGGAAATAAAAAAGAACAAAGCACTATCATATGAAATGCTGAAAGTAAATTTGATTCAGCTTTATTTATGAAACAGAAACCATTTTTAGTAAATAGGTGACGATAATGTCACCATTTCTTCATGGTAGCTGAGCTCTTTCCTTCTAGGTGATCAGTTACACACAGTGTTTTGCAAAGCATGTCAAGATTAAGTATGCAAACATATTATTTTTCCTAAATTAACACAGGATAGTTTAGAGATATATTGTCTCACCATTCCTTTAACAGCTTCCTCTGTCCTCTTGTCACTGGCCCTGCCTGTCACAATATCATTATTAGATTATTCATGCTATAGAATTTCTAACAACCTCCCTAGATCATTTTGTTGCAACAATACTTCTTTTTTCTGTCCTTAAATTATCAGTTTCTTATTTTTAGTTGCCTTCCTGTCCTGTTAATGCTGTATGCAACTTAGATTTGGGAACACAAAGAATGCGGTTTGTTGAGCTGGGATTCGCAGAAAAGAAGAAAAGATGGATGGTGCTGGGCTTTCTCTCTCTCTTTTACCCTTTTCCATAAAATGTAGTGTGAATCAGACCAGGAAAATGAGAGTGTGAAGATCTCATCCATCAAGACAGAGAATTCCCATTTTCTCAGTTGACCACTGAATTCCATTGAAGTTTCTGAAAGATTCCTACTTCATTTATAGACTCTAAATTAAACCCTAAATTGGATGCAAATGAGGAAAAAGGTGGTTATACAGAAACATAGAATAACAGAACTATTTGGGTTGAAAGGGACATTAAAGATCACCTAGTTTCAACACCCTGGCCATGGACAGGGACACCTTTCACTAAACCAGGTTGCTCAAAACCCCATCCAAACTGACCTTGAACACTTCTAGTGAATGGATGATGTCCACAACTTCCCTGGGTAACCTGTTCTAGTGTCTCACCACCCTCACACAAATGAATTTCCTCCTAATATCTAGTCTAAGTCTGTCCTCTTCCAGTTCAAAGCCATTACCACTTGTCATTTCGCTACATGCCCTTGTAAAAAAAATCCCTCTCCAGCTTTCCTGTAGGTCCCCATCAGATACTGCAAAGTGGCTATAAGGTCTCCCCAGGGAGACCTTTTCTTTCCCAGGCTGAACAACATCAACTATCTCAGCCTGTCTTCAAAAGAAGATGTCCTTCATAACGCTCATCTGGACTGACTCCAACAGCTTCACGTCCTTCACATCACGCAGTACTCCAGGTGGGATCTCACAAGAGATGAGTAGGGTAGAAGATTCACCTCCTGTGACCTGCTGATCACCCTTTTTAAAAATGAAATACAGGATATGGTTGGCTTTCTGGACTGCAAGAACACTTTTTCAAATGAGTTTGCGGTCTTTTCTCATTGCAATATATCAGGCAGTGGTAGTTGGCTAAATTGGTATTATTTACCTACTAGACTAGCACTCAGTGCCATACTGATGGTAACTACAGCCTGGTAAAGCATGTTAGTTCTCTGTGACTAACTTTCATTTTGTGTTTTGGTCCTTCATTCACCGTAAAGCCCAGTACATTCCTTAGTCAATGCTGTCTACTCTTTCAGTCTAACATGCTTACGAAAAGAGCATAATCAGTTGTCTTAATGAGAACTCAAATAGATGAAGTTGAGCTCTTCCCAGAAAATGTACAGGAGTCCTTTAAATATTTCCATTTGGTTGTCAAACCCATACAAAGGGTTTTCATTCCCAATTATCATTCAAAATTAATTGAAACAAGATAGTGAAATCTGTTAGGTACAGTTCTGTATATACAATTAATGTAATGTGGATAAGCAGAAATTAATAGGAAATGGCTGCCTCCAGTGCATTGAAAATCTTGGCTTTTAACTTTATTAAAAATACAGTTATTATATTTTTGAAGGTTCTAACAACTCTGATGTTATTCCTTAGGTTTAGAATGACAATGAAGAGCTCAGCAACAAATAACAGAAACTTACACAGTCAAATTTTTAAGTGCAAAGTATATATTTATATAGCAGTTAGAGGTGGTAACAACTGGGTTAACATCTTCTAATTTAACAAGACAGGAGTACGTTTCTAATTAAAAAGCACACAAAAAATTATCATGTTTCAGAGAATCTCTTAGCTTTTTTTGTCTTCTCACTTAATACCTTCCAGGGAGCTCTGACTGTAGCAGCTTTTAAGCTTCTGCAGAAGCATTTGACATTCTTACCCTGGGATTTGATCCAGAAATGTGCCCTCAAATCAAGACAAGTCTCATCAGACTGGGGTTGTTACTGTCCTCCCTCACTAAAATCAATAGTTTATATCAACTAAATTACATCAGGTTAGTTACATTAACTGTTCCTGATGTCATTGCTAACTACCTTAAAATAAATAAATTTAAAACAAAACAAAAACAAACAAAATAAAACAAAACAAAAAAACAACCAACCCAACAAACCACCAAACTAAACAAACAAAAATCCTAACAACAAACCAAAACAAAAACCAAACAACTGATCATTTCCATTTGGAATAAACTCTTTTGATTAAAAAAACACCCCAGCCCACTTTGTTGTCACTGAACACTTTATATATATGACACGAACACAGATATATGGAATTTTTCTAGCTCCTATTAAAATCAGAAGAAAAAAATATCTTCCTTTTTCTGAAGACATGGGGTAATGTAGATATACAAGCCCTGTACAATAGTTCCAGTGAAAACAATGGAAATGATCATGATAGAATTTGATCAGAACTCAAAAAAATTACTCTGATAACATTTGAATATGATGGAAATTAAAAAGAGAAAGGTGTTATTTCTCTATTTTAAATCAATTTCAGGGTGTTTTTTTTTAATGCAAATTTTTGTCTTCTATAAAAATGATTAAACTGGAACAAATTGTTAAAATAGTTCCTAACTTCCTAGTGATATTGAATGAGGGGGAAATTTTACACTGAAGGGATAATTGGCATATTTAGATAATCTTTTATTAGTGTAGTACAATTGCAACATGCATTGTGTCTTTGAAAAGTCAGCATGGAAGTTTTTATATCATTATTCTGTGACTCCACATTTTAATAATTCTCTGGAGATTCAGTTTTTCATAACAAAAATGAGATTTTTTCCTATTTAAGTGTGCTGTAGTACTACACAATTCTACTCAGTGAAGATTGCTTTCAACACAAAATCTTTATGCAACACACTCCTGATGTGCAAAAGTCACAGAACTTTCACTGACAACATTTTAAATAAATAAAAAAATAATAATTGCACTTCACGCTTTTGATATGTAACACTTTATACAAAATCATGTTTTATGGAACGTGAGAAGCAACACATTCTCATTCACAAACAGACACTAGTTTACTGAAAAATTTGTGGTATCTCAAAAAGCTATACAGAAAAGGTAATAAATTATAATTCTCCGGTACATTAATATGAAAAATTCAAGTCCTAATTTTGCAATTAGTATTTCAGAATAACAGATCTCTCCAAGACTGCAGCAGTGCATGATATAAATTTTGATAGATAAAACATCACTGTATACATATAATAGGCAAAGATTTCTTATTTATTGAAGGGCAAAGAAAAATTCCTCTCACTCAAGTTTAAAGAGTATGTAATGTCCTTGAGTGTCCATTCCAATTGCTTAGCAAACACCCAGAAGTGAAATAGTGTTTACTGAATCTAACCCATATTCAAATGTGGCCAGGGTTTGGAGAATCTGGTTAGTGCTACATGAATGCTCACAGTGGAATGATATAGAAACATTGTGGAAACAATGCCAACACCATTGCACTTCTGCACTGAGTTTTACTGTCTGGATTGCAGTACTGTCATTAATTGGGAATCCAATTCTTTAATCTATGAGCATCAAGAAAAACTACATTACCTAGGAACCCCCAAAACATATAATTGTTCTTAATTATTAGGTATTATGATTATGAAATTGTGGTTTTAGGATCATAGAATGCTTAAGGCTGAAAGACATCCCCGGAAGTCATCTAGTCCAAATCCCTGCTCAAAGGAGGATCATGATACTCCAGATTCAGTTGCACAAATTCTGGGTAGAGAGGAAGGATCACCTCCTCATGATCTGCTTGACACTCTTGCTAATGCAGCCCGGAAACTCTCAGCCTTATTTTCTGTAAGGCACATTGTTGACTCCTCTTCAATTTGTTATTCACCATGCCCCTTCAGTTCTCCTCTGGAAAGCTTTTTTCCAATCAGTCAACTCTCATCTTGTACTGTTGCATGGGATTATTCTACCATATGTGTATGAAATTGCTTTTGTTTTGTTCAGTTCTATGAAGTCCCTGTGAAACCATCTTTCCCAGCTTGTCTAGATCACATTAGCAGCCCTGCCCTCCAGCATATTGGCCAGGACCTAGATTTCACTATTTACTGTGAACTTCCTGAGGGTATATTTCAGTCTTCTCCAACATTATTGATTCTATGATTCTAAAGTCATTCAATAGTTTTGGTGCTAGAATCAGTCCCCAAAGAATATCACTAAGAGACCAGCTGCCAGATGTCCTTCCAAAGTTCCATGCACTTTATAGTCCTCTTATTTAGTCCATAACTCACTGATCTGTCTATTATGACACCATAGTAGATGGGAGCAAGAAGCTTAGTAAAATCAAAGAAAACAACCTCTGCTCTCTCCTTGTTCAGAGAGCTGGCCCTCTCATCATGATTTATCAAGATATTGTTTACCCTCAGTAAATTTCTGATACTTGTTCCTGATCATTGTCTTGTCATTCATGAATTTGGAAATGGCTTACATTGGATTTGCTTCATAATATCCTCAAGGACTAAGAGGAGGCTGACTGGTCTGCAGTTCCCTGGTTTCTCTCTCATGGTTCTTGAAAACGACTGTGATGTTTGTCCTTTTCCAATTACCAACAAGTTCCCTGATTGCTATGACATTTCAAATATGGCAAAGTAAGCTCCCTCAGAATCCCATGAGGCATCTGATCTCAGCCCATTGGCTTCTGTATGCCTAGATGGCTCAGGTGCTGCCTTACTGTGTCTTTCTCTATTGGGGTTACTTTCACCCCCAAAGACTCTGCTAGTAGTCTCAAGGAGCTGAATCATCTATGAGCAGATTCTATCAGTAAAATAAATAAATAAATAAATAAATAAAAAAGCATGGAATACTTTGTTTTTGTTTTTGTTTTTTTTTCATGTCCTAGGTTCCTTACCCTACCGAATAGTGAATCCACCTTGTTCTTAGTCTTTTTTTTGCTGCTGTTGTGTTTATAGAACTCTGTGTCCACTCAAGTAAGTGATAAGATGAAACAGTTTTCTTTTTCTTTCTTTACAAGATAGAGAGGAAAAAGATTCAGCCAACTCTATTTATTGTCATAAATGTGAGGGATAATCATATTTTTCTAGATGACTGATGTTAAAAACCTAACAAATACCTAACTAATTCATTCTTCATTAATCTGAAGCCTACAATCTTCAAGATTTTTTTTTCCAGAACAGATTACTTACCAATGATTCAAAAATTAAAGAAACAAAACAAAAGGTAAGTTAACATGACTGACATGTATTTGCCATATAGCATTCTAAACTGTTAACTTTTCTTCAGGAGTCACAAATCATTTTAGAGCAGCATAAACAGATTTAAACTGCATTATGACAGTTCCCCACTTCCCTCCCTTTTCCTTTGTACCAGCTCAAAACATTCATTTGGTTTCCCTGTGAATCATTTCAGCTTACTGAGCTTGCAGGAAACTATTCTATTTCTTTCTTGGGTTAGTTTTCCGCTGACTTTGCAAGTGAACCGACACATCAGAGAGCCAAGATAAGCAAATGTGCCAGAGCTAAGGTTGCACTGACATTTAGGCTTACTTAGTCTCTCATGAAACTGCATCCTGAATAATTATCGAGAATGTTAGTCTAGATATTAGAAATGCTGTGTTTGTGTATATATTTTGTTTATTATTTTATTTATTGTTACATTAGCAGCTAGAATTGTGTTAGAACTATATGTGAGGTACTGTTGTAATACAGAGTAAGAAAAAGTCCCAAGCCAAATGGACATGGAAAAGGAGACACAGAAAAATGGAAGTACAGAAACCTTTTCAAACATTGTTAGTGTCTGAACTCAAAGCAGAGCTAATGTTCCCTTCATTTAATTTTAAGACTATCTGCTAGAGAAAAAACAGTGCACTTTCCACTCAGAAACAGTGGGGTCTCCACATATGAGTAGTGGACTTGTTCTTTTCCCTGACTAGGGAGTATCTTCTGAATACTGACAAGGTTTGACAGTGAAATCTTAGCCCTCAGCAAAGTCAATAGCAAAACAAGCATTCACTTTCAGCTAAAGTTTCTTTTAATTTAAAAGTTATCTACTGAAACTAGAGGTGCAAAGAGATTTTGAGACTGTGCATGGCCATCAGTGCAAAGTAAGGTCCGAAAGTGATGAAACAACAAATAAAAAAGACTCATAGTTTTATAGACATGATCCAACTTAAAGAGGACTTTGATTAATAACACCTATTTAATCAGAAACAGTAAATGTTTTGTTTGTTTGTTTTTTTGTGGCTTTTTGTTTAACTGGTTGGTTTGGTTAGGATTTTTGTTTGATTTGGTTTAGGGCTTTTTTTGCCTATTTTGTTTGCTAAGTTACTAAACTTAGGGAAATGCTATTTTGGTTTTTATAACCCTGGGCACATAAAAATCCCATATCAAGAGAAGAATTAATTGGCAAAGCTACAGGTAGTGAACTTTAATACTGGAGCTATATTTTACTATGTCTCCAGAAAGAAAGGTAACCAAAAGCATTGAAATCCATGGTATAGTCTGTATGTTGTGGGCTGACTGCAACCCTCCATTCCCCATACCACTGGACCACTTGGAAGGAGGAGGAGGTAGCAGAGTCGGAAGGGATGGAGTGAAATTCAGGCTGGGAAAAGAGGGTAACGGGGAGAAGGTGTTTTAGGTTTTGTTTTTTGTCTCACTGCCTTCTTCTATTTTAATTGGTAATAAATTAAATATTTGTCAGGCAGAGTCTGTTTTGTCCGTGCTGGTAACTAGTAAGGCATTTTCTTGTCTTTATGTTGACCCACAGGTTTTCTACCCCTGTTCTTGTTGAGGAGAGGAGTAAGAGTGTCTGAGTGGCCCATATTGAAGCACCATATTGAACTAATTCAGGAAAGTCTAGTTGAGTTTTTCCTTGCAGAACATAAGCAAAATGTTATCCAAAATAAGCAATAAGGTTGCTGATTTTCTGCCTTTTTAGACTAACCTAAAAAGAAAGTAAACTTGCTTCCTTACTACACTAAATGATTTAAGGCCTTTTTCTCCACCACTCTCATTCAATTAACTCCTTAGGAAACAGAATTCCGTGCTGTATATGTTCAAGTGAAACGATATGAGAAAAGGATGCCTTTTTCCGTCATCTACTGTTTCTCATTCCAGCTTAGCTCAACTTATCTAAAAAGTAATAAAATGATGAAACTTCATATAGAATAAAACTGGAGGAGAGATTTAGGTTAGACAATAGCAGGAAATTCTTTAATATGACGGTGGTGAAACACTGGAACATATTGCTCGGGGAAGTTATGGAAGCCCCATCCCTGGAGGTGTTCAAGGCCAGGTTGGATGGGGCTTGGAGCAATGTGATCTTGTGGGAGGTGTCCCTGCCCATGTAGAGGGGCTGGAATTAGGATATCTTTATGGTCCTTTCCAATGCAAACCCTTCTGTGATTCTATGATTCTGTGATAAATTCAATAGGACATTAAACACTTCTAATTATTCAATTGATAAGAATACGTTTAAACATATGCTTAAGTGATTAACTCCTCACTGCTGAATTACAACCCTGTTGGGACTTAATGGCCATAGTAGCATCATAGATCCCTGACAGTGATACACATAGTTAATTAATGTCCTAGAGGAACAGGTGAGATTTTAAGATTTTCAAAAAAGAGCAATTTTCTTTAATATTGACATCCAAAATGAAAATGTGTTGTATCATATTAATTCTCTGATGTGCACATCTGTAAAGAAGATGGACCAGTCTTGCCAGGTGAGCATTAATTTTCCTTAAAAATACCCCTCTGCTTTTTCAAATCTCAGCTTACTGATGATCTTCAAGGAAGAACTCCATCAATGATGTAACAGAAAGAAGAGAAAGACCAAGTCCTCTTATAAAGTTCTGTAGTCTTTTTCAGGAATATGCCCCTGGGCTATCAAGCCAGTAGCAGCATGTACATTAATTTTAAAGGGGCTTAGGTTTTCACACTGTGCAGCTAGAAATCATTGCCATGTATAGAAAAGTTCCATTTGAAAGAGGAAGATTTCTCTTTTGAAGATTTTCTTCTTAGGAAGGACGGTTGGCCTGGATGGATTTCAGGGGAAAGAAGTATAGAGACAAGTGCTAGAGAGCCCAGGATCGTAGTTGTTGACTGAAGCTTATTTGAGCACTACTGTAACACAGTGATAAACAACAATTAAAAAATAAATAGCAAATACTACCTGAACTTTAAATTTCCAGTTGAATGTCTCTCTTGAGCATATGTTCTAATGCCACAGGTTATTTGTTCTGGTACAGGAATTAGGAGATACAGCTCTCGAGGCTGAAAAATGTCAAAAGGTCAGACTAATTCATTGCATTGTTCTTACAGCACGTAAAATCCATGACAGTATGAGCTTTCCAGCTGAACTTTGTGTACCAAAATATTTGCTCTCCTACATATTAAAAAACCTCCTTTATGTAAGAGACTTGACATATCAGAATAAAGTGCATCAGTCTGCTTTCTGTAATATTATCTATCAGATTCATTGTGAGAAAATTACCCTTTACATATCTGGCTGCAAACACACATTGCATAAATTGCCAGCTTTTGCAAATGCTTCTCTACTGTTCTTTACTATTATGTAAGCTGCTGTTTTAAAAGATACGGTGTTATTTCTTCTGTAAAACACTGAATCTGAAAGTGTATTTGATAAGATTTGGACTGAAATAATGTTCAACACTCTTGTATTTCACAACTATGGTTCCTGAATTTGTATTTGCACATTTTATTAGTTACTGTTTTTGTTGTTGTTTGGTACTTGCAAGCTCCTGGCGACAGTTTATACTGTACTTGATTACACAGTTAGACAAAACAGCTCAGCACAATATAGTGTAATCAGAACTACTCAAAGAATCAACTTAGCTTTGATCTTGTAAAATCATGAGTGGTCTAAATGTACAACTTGCCCTTTTCAAGAAGACATTCTGTAGCAGGAGTGTGCATGAACAGGGCTTTTATTTTATTCTTTCCTCTTGTAAAGGCTGAGTAAACTGAAATGACAAGATCTGTCCTATATGAATGTTCCCTGAGAGACTGTTGAGAAAAGTAAAAGGAAGCCTCATTCTTCTCTAGTCCAGAGCATATAAAGTTTCAGTGCAAATTCAGAGATGTGGGACTGGAGATCCAGGTAGCTCCTGGAGTTTTGTATTTTTTTCTGATCAGAACACACCAGTTCCATAATAATCAAAACTCTCAATGAAGATACTTCAGGAACATATTCCAAAATAATGTATATTCTTTGGAAATAGGTTAGAAATACCTGGCTTTGGAGTCCATTTCTTTCTCAAATCTTACTTATAAGCTAAAGGAACAGAGCATCTGACTTCACATTTCAGTAACTGTAAAAGTCACCTGGGGATGGAAAAAAATAAAATAAATAAACAATGGTGAATACTTGGTAATTTTAAAGAGTTTGCCAAAGGGCAGAATAAGCCTGTTCTATAATAATAAATTACCAGGTGGCTATAGTACAAACAAGTCTGAGTCTTCTACTTCCTAAATCAAGATCTTCCTTATAAGGATTTTTGGTATTTTCACTTCTGTGTGGTAAATCTCTAAACCCTGCAAAATCTTAAAGATCTACAAAAGCTTTCCAAGCTTGAAAATGTACGTAGAAACAGCAAACATTTCCAACACAACTCCAAGGACCCAGATAATAGCGAAAGAAGTCATGTAGTGCTGGACCTGAATCTCTGAAGCTACCATCATCTAAGTTCTAAAAACATTCAAAGTCCCATGGATTTAAAGCTTTTAAAGCATCTAAAGCTTTTCTTCCTGTCTCAAAGTTTATCCAAATCTCTTTAAACTGCCTGTGTATTTTTCAAAAGAGGTTTTTAAAATATTATTTTAATTTTAATATTTCCAGGTTTATAAGAGGTCAAAGATATAAGATCAGAGTTTTCCAGCAACTTATTTTCAAATTTTTGCTCTTGATCTCAGGAAATAAAGAAATCTAAATATAACATGATAATATCAATCTCTAAAAGCTTTAGCTTTATTTTTAAGTTCTAACACAATTTGAACCTTACAGTACTTTTTTGGTTCCTTTTGCGCATTCTCAAACATGTTTTCACAACTTGCAAACTACAGTCAGGGCTACGTACCTACTAATTTTGTTACTAACACCAAATAAAACCCTGCTAAATCGAAACCTTTCTATTTTTTCCTTCTCCTGCATGAGGAAATCTACTTCATAGAAGAAAAATATGGCTGTTTTGAAAGATATGGCTTAAAGCACCACATCTCATGGTCACTACAGGCCATTTGTGCACCTGTTACTCAAGGTCAGAAAATCACTCAAGTAAGTAGGTGACAATCCTCAATGTGGTCCTAAATGGAAATGTTATGTATAATCAACACTTGAATTTTAACTGGTCTGTGTTTTATCAAGTAGAAGTAAAAAATCAGAGAGTGGAAACTCTTACATTAAGTTGTATTTATAAATTCCACCAAACTGAGTCTTCACTGTGTTTCTCACTATTTTAGAGGCAGAAATCACACAGAACAGTACATTTTACATACAAGTGTTAATGGCCTTTTCAATCTCTCTCTGACCTAGAGCTATAAATATCGACTAATGTGAGAAGCTGCCTCCTTTTTCTCCAGAGTTACACTGGCATAACTATGCCAGTCTCAAAGCACAGATAGTGCATACACTAGCAAAAGGAATTTCTCCATCAGTACTTTTGCTACCTCCCTGCAAAACATGCTATGAGCTGTCAAATCTTCTGCTACATGTAAGAGTTTTCCCCAAACCAGAATTATTTCAGATGGGGTGTGGCTTTCTCACGTTATATATTGACAAACTTCGGCTGCAAAATTTGTGGATCAAGCTTAAGCAACTGCCCTTGCTCTCTTGATCCATTTTCATCTACCATTTCCTAGCAGACAACTCTATCTAGCAAATCTCAGTACAAGGAGCCTGACTTAAAGTCAGTGGAGAAGAACAGGAAAAAAAAATTAAAAATCCATAGCCATGGATAGACTTTAATGTAGTTGAATGCTAATAATTTGCTACTTTGTATCTCCAGAAAAAAAAAAAATATTTATCTTATTCCTATACACTAAGCCATGTATACTGGTATTTCCAAATATGATTCCTAAATAGTATGTAATAAAAACCAATATACCCTCTGCAACTTTAGTTACTAAACTAGCAAAAGCTACAATTCATGTTTAAAAAAAAAAAGGGAGGGATCATATCTTTGCATTTCTTGCAGCTTCTTAGAACTTTGTCTTCAAGTGCAAAGTTCTGTAACAACTGTAACAACAAAGCAACAATAGCATGATTGGTGAATGTGATGGCACTAATGGGATCCGTAACTGGGTTACTCAGCAAATGCCACTGAAGTACAGTCTCTGTTGTATTTTCTTGACATGGATATAAAGAGGAACAGGATTTCGCTCAACCCAATAATTGGAAACTTCATGCCTTTAAAGACCATAATTTTCTTAATATATCTACATATATTAAAAAATTAAAATGTAGCTAGTTAGCTTGCACAGCAAACTGATATTAGTATTGAGTGGTTTCCTGTGTTTTTTGCAATGTTCTAGCTACAGTATGTTGACATTTTTGTTGATGTACCCACCTTCCAGGCAGTTAACTCTCTGGTATAACAGTTCTCAGAGTGGCCTACTACATCAAGTGAGGGAGGTTTGTGCAGTTCCAATTCCAAGTGTCTCTAGTATCTTGTATTTTGTCTTTGATGCATTATGGGAGCTTTCTCATTTGATGGTATTAAGCCATTTCCTCAGGCACAAGACGCCTTTTTTCCAGACTTGTTCCTTTGAGATCTGTGCAGCAAATTTGGGTTTAATCCACTTCAATCTTCATTGCAGTTTTTCTGGGAGCAGCTGTTACCCCTTCTTTAACAGTTTGCTGGTTGTTAGGCAGCCTGAGGGACCCACCATATGACATCCATCTTTGGTTCTAAATATACACCTGCACAACATGTTTTCTTGGGGCAATTGTAGAGCAAAGGGACTCTTACTTCCTTTCACACAGCTGTACTTTAATCTCTTGACTAGAAAACTTTATTTATTCCCTACAGTTATGCATAGCAACTTTTAATCTTTTGAATCGAAGGGTGCTTCTGCTTTTGGTAAAGTCTAAAAATGTACTACAGCTTCATTGCCTGCTTTACTAGACATAAACATCAGTATTACAAAATGGAAATTTGTTACCCCTTAATTCTCTGTTCAGCTTAGTACAAAAAATTCAGGTAGGTGTTGGTTAAGAGAAAAGAGAAGCCTAAAGATATATCCCCTGAGACTTGACTTAACTATTACAATATTAGAAGTAGGTTCAAAAAAAAATGTGTGCAAAATGTCAGACATAAATACAAAAATGTCAAAAAAAAGAAAAAGACAATTCTATAGCATGATAGGGACAAACAAAGACAGCAACAATACAGAAACTTGTTATTACATTTTTAGTTTCCTGAGCTTACATGAGGGCACTGTATGACATATTGATGTCATAAAAAAAAAAAAAAAAAAAAAAAAAAAAAAAAAAAAGGAAGAGAAGAATAGTATTTATTATTACTTGGTAAGTTGAACAGTGACTTTACATTTATGTTAGTGTAAAAATAGCTTGAAGCATATGTCTATTCCTGCTTAAGCTCTGAGCCCCTTTATGCACTTTGCTAATTTTCAAGAGTCTGCCAGAAATCCACTGTTTACAGAAATCTTGAAAGCACATAGCAGGTGTTAATCTCCTTTTGAAAGTTGATTGAGCACATTAGATAATGTAAATAACAACAAGAAAAAAAAAAATCCATCACAAAGACGTCTATCCAGTTGTTATTTAAAACAGCCAAAACCCTATCAACCAAAATCCTTCAAAAGAAAAAAACACACAAACCAAACCAAACCAATAAAAAACCAACCAAACAAAGTGAAAAGAACTAAAAGGATTCTTTTAATCCACACACTGCTTTAACTGAATGGACAAAAATTCCTAAACAGCTGTTGGATGATCAGCAGTGAACTTCAAGATACACTGTTCTGCAGATATCCTACATTGGAGGAACTAGGTGGAAGACCATTTGATGAGGAATAAATGTTTGGACACAGAAAAGATTTTCATATAGGCTTAGAAAACCATCTAAGTCCGATTCAAGAAAAAGAGTTTATGATGTCCTTGCTAGAATTTATGACTGGGATCCTTTTCTCTAAGCCATTGTTCTCTGCTACTCTGGACTCCAAACAAAGTGTTTCACTGCTGGAATTAACATAACTTACTACGCCACAATATCAAAGCTGTTCATCACCTCCTTCTAACACGAGAACTATGAGGCTGAGATCTGACATAGCCCAGAGAAAACTAGACCCTAAAGCAGACAACAGCAAAGTAATCAGATTTATGAAATTTACAGTTCTGAGTCCATTAAATTAAGATTGTTCTGTATCTTGATGTGGATAATTTTGCATCTTCCTCTGAAGTCATGTCTCAGGACTACCACATAATCCCTCATGCCTGAGTATATTTCAAAATGGTTATTTCCTTTTGTTCAACAAAGGTACATTCCTTCAAAACTATCTTCAAAAGACAAGCTACATGTTTCATAAAAGTATCAGGTATGTTTTTTCAAGACTCAGACCTATTCTGTTTGATGTCTGTAGACATACAGTATAAATCAGTTTATATGTATCCCACTACATATTTTACAAAGTATAAACAAAAATATTTTTTAAAAAAATGCAACTTCTTAGCATTATATGAAGTGGATTTATAGCATGCCTTGAAAAGAAGTAGAAACATATTAAAAATCCTTGTTTGTTTTTTTTTTTTTAAGAAAACAAATGCTTCCAATCAACCAGAAAACAGCAGCTCCAGTTCATTGCTGAAAAAACCTGTTCCACTGACCCAGATATTTCCAAGAATACTGAGGAGTTCTCAGTCTTTAGCGCCTATTTCCATAGAGTATGCGATTAGTAGAAGATTTAGAGTTTCTAACTTCCTCTACAAAATTGGAGCCATTAAAGATAAGCTAAAGTGGGTAACAGAGAGAAGCAGTATGTTATCTGTAGCTATTCTTAAAATGGAGGCCAAAGCAGAAGAAAAGAATCTGACTTACAAGAACTTACAGTCTAGTTACCAATTGAAAGTGCAAGTGCACATTGTTGAAGCATCTCAAGCCCAGAGTCAGATTCCAGGATGAACAAATCAAAGGACTAGAGATCAAGGCAGCTGGAGTCACAATTCTAATGTGTATTTGTGAACCCAGATGGCTGGAGTGAGGCTGCAGCCTCAATTTTTTCCATTTTTTCATCTTTTCACTTGGGCTAACTGCTAGCACAGTGAATGCACACAACAGCTTACATTAATTGTAATCTTCTTGTTTGTCAATACTGATAGCTTTAATAATCTAACTTATTTGAAAGACCTACCAGCAGTATATTCATGTACCCTGTATCTTTTTGGAGGATATCTTCTGTATCTAAGACTTCCAGTCAATTTACCCTACCATATGTCATATGTGTAGCTACACTATTTATTGACTCCTCACTTCCACCCACAAATGGCCTATAAAATCTCTCTCTCAAAAAAAAAGTATGATTTACAAGGCAATCTCAGGAAGAAGCAGCAAATGGTCTCATAAGTTCAAATGCCCCTGCAAGATCAAGTAAATACATTGGGCAAAATATAAGTTGTTCTGTACAATGCTGAAGTGTGCCTCAAACATGGTATGTATTGAGGTAATTGGATAACCTAGTCTCAGGTTTAAAGCTATTATTGCCAGGGATCGAATGTTTCATTTGGGGTAATAAGTGTTTCTTCAACAAAACTCCAAAAAGTTAAGGGGGTTTTGTTGTTGGTTTTTTTTTTTTGCTTCCCTACTAAAATAATGCAAGGAAAACATGAGATAGGTGATCTTGACACTGTCTCAGGTAGGGACTACTTCATTGTGCTCTAGATACATGTCCAAGTAACTTGGAACAACACACTCCACTGCATGTGGCATAGATTAGAAATGTTTACATAGTACATTTGAACAGTGATATCATTCACTCTACATTTTGAGATCTACATGAGGATCCCAAGTTGGCATGCAGTGTGAGAACCAAAAGTATGAGTTTTCTGTTGAGACCATGGATAGGTGGCAAAAATGAGTATGGAGTGAGAAATCTTCAGGAACTCATCAGTAGTGCTCCCAAGGAAAATTCTGCACTGTAATACTCTTCTTGTCCTGATACTATAACATTCATGGCCAACCTATGGCTTCACACAAAAACAGGGAAAAATTAGGCTACGGACCATGTAAATTTTTTATAGAGTCAAAATGTATCTTATGACATCTTTTCCTATAAAATGATAAAATAAGTGAGATCCATTGCATCATATTCAAGATGGAGTATGTCCTGCATAATCACAGCTACCAGAACTTCAGGCATTTGAGTCTTATAAAAAGTTGCTCAATGGTGTTGGTAACCAGGAAATCAATCTTTGCTAATTGACTTTGGGAGAAAGTTTCAAAATTTTATTACTTTCCAAATTCATAGTAAGTAGACATATTCATATATCAAAATTTCTTCAGGAATTACTTTTCTTCTTGCTAAATTTCTGTTTGGTTATAGCATAAAGCTATGATGGAATTCCAATTAAAACAATGAAGCTTATTAGTGCTTCTAAGAATCAGAATGTTAAATAATTCAGGCTAGTTCTGTAAATAATGAGCTTGATAACATTATTTAGTCCTAAGAATAATTGGTTTAAAATAGTGGAATAATGCCAGAAAGTTGAATATATACTATGAAGTAAGCAAAATCAAAAAGAATGTGAAAAATATGAAGAAAAATAGACATATTAATGCATCATTAAAATTTCCATTTCATTTAATAAAACATGTTAAACATAAGGCTATAAATACATAAAGTTAAGCAGCTCAATTTTACACAAGGAACTGGAAAATATTTTGAGATTCTAATTCCTAAACAACAAAATATTTTTGTTGTTTGTTGATTTTATTTGGTTTCAGTTTTGTTTTGTTGCCTTTTTTTTTTGTTTTTTGTTTTATTTTGTTAATGTCAGGTTTAATCCTTCATGAGAACCTAAGAGCCTGTGGCAAGTGTAGAAAGATATACACAGTGATGCCTATTATGCCCTAATGATTACATGTACTGTGTAAACAAAAGCATGTTTTCTTCATTTATTATATCCTATGGACAGAATTTAATTCTTCTTCTCTTTAAATTTCAACACTAAAAAGAAAAATGTTTTTTTAGAAAGAAATCAGCCATAAACAGGGTTACAAGTGGTTGAACAGAGTTACAACTCCATTACTTTCTTATTTTGGGGGATATAAAGGGATAAAAACAAAAGGAGACCTCTCAACACTGTATTTTCAGATGAGGAAACTTTTTTGAGAGAGATTGCAAATGATTTATGGAGGTTGGCACCAAGTAAAATTTCAAGGAGGATTTAACTTTATTCAACTGTCTTAAAACTTTTTGGAAATATAGAAAACATATGTTTTTAACCAACTCTTGCCTCTTGCTGAGTCCATCATTGACTCATTGCTCTATATGATTATCACTTTGTGTTAAACACCTTTTCACACCATTTGCTGTGCAGATGGCAAAGTGCTCTGCAAATGACAGAGCTGAAACCCCAGGAGCTATGAGCAGTGCACTGGAAATACATCACAATAAGCAGATACCTATTATTTATTCTTGAGTTGACTGTAATCTCCTCCTCCAAATCCTTGACTGTCTGCTCTTCCCTTTGGCTTATCTCTGCACCTTTTTAAGAGAGCTCTGGAGAGGAGGAGATGTCTGTCAATGTCTAGACCACCCTTCATAAAGTTCAACAGTTTGACAATTTGCCCGTCACCTCCTGGCAGCCAGCAGTTAGTATCTTCTCTTCTATGCTCTCAACTGTGAACGTGTTTGGCAGTGGTGTGAGAGAAAGAGCTGTTTAAAGTAGCAGTAGAGCAAGTTATCTGATGTTTCCCATTCCCATGGGCCATCCAGATTCTGCCAAGTGCTGATCCAGAAGGTGGGGCACAGGAGCAGGACATGGCCCCACCTCTCCTCCATGTGTTCTAGCCCTGTGGTATTCACACCTCATTCACACCTGCACTAATCCCTTTGTCAGCTTTCACATCTTGCATGTAGCTTAAACCCCTGTAGTCAGATTTTAGAATGGTAATTTCATAACCAAATGTCTAGAATTGTACTCTATCCACTCTACTTTTTCTTCCTGTCAGTCAATTTAGACAGCTAACCATATTATTTTTCACGAGATATTTTCTGTGCCTTCCAAGTCTGAGCCCTTTCCTGTGCCTTGTCTTTGCTTTTTAGTCACCTGTTACTTAGTGTGTCTTTTAAAGGAATTTTTATACAAATTCCTATGTGTTTTCTAGTATTCAGTTGTAACTTTTCATTCTCTATACCTTCTTAGGTTAACTTCAATCATGGATGCAGATTTAACTCTGGATTTCCTGCAGGCAGTGTACAGCTTTAATTCCATATTCCAAAAGTGTATCTTAAATGCTCAGCTTACCTCTCTAACATAAATAACTAACACTTCAGCTTTCTTCCTTTCTTTCCCCCAACCCATTTGGCACCCCTCACCTCACTTCACACTTCAGTGCTTACTTCGGCATAATCAGATTTTGACAAATCTCATCATCCACAAGTCAAGGTTGTGTTAGTACTTGCAGATTTTCTGTATACTCTTTTCAACTTTGACCTTTCGTACAATGGCAGCTTGCCAACTCCTTGCAACACCTTTCTTAGGCTTAAGAAGAGAATAATTTTCATCCATGCTCCTTCAGAATGCTGCCAAAGAAGTTCATCCTGGCTTTCCTTTTGCCCATTTCTATACTGGTTTTGTCTCCTCCATTATATCAAACATATACTACCTGTTTTCATTTCCAGACCTCTCCAAAGTCCTCTTTTTTGTTATATTTAAAAGGAAAATTTTGGCTCTTCCCTCTAAAATTTAATTTTCTCTTACCTCTTATTTTTACTGGAATAGTCTATAAACATCTGGCTTTATGATCCCTTATATCCATCTTTAAAAAAAACCCTTCTTTTTAGGGATATCTTTAATAAGCAAGGGCTTTATAAGAAAGATGGAAACAGATTTTTTGTAAGGCTTGTTGCAATAGGACAAAGGGTAACGGTTTTAAACTAAAAGAGAGTAGAATCAGGCTAGATCTAAGAAAGAAATGTTTTAATGTGAGGAGGGTGAAAGACTGGAACTTATTTGCCCACAGAAGTGATAGATACCCCATCCCTGGAAACACTGGAGGTCATGTTGGATAAGGCTCTGAGCAACCTGATATAGCTCAAGATGCTCCTGCTTAATCCAGAGGGGATTTGTACATTTAAAGATCCCCTCAAATCCAAACTATTCCCTGATTCTATGACATAAAAATTTTATACTTCTGTTGTACCAACATCACTCTCTTTTATTTTCTTTTACTCTTCCAAATGAATGACTCGATTTGTTATATGGTGTTATATACTTTTAAGCTCTTTAAAGCTGGAATGGCATATCCATTTTGTTTTACATCAGAACTTTAGTGGTCTGTGACAATATTTTTGTCCCTATATTAATTGCCTCTGAAAATTGTTCCTTTTACTGGGCCATTTTGCCAGGAAAAGTTCATTAAAAGTTCGTGGGTTTTTTTCAAATATTTCCTTTATTCCTTGGCTTTTTTTTTTCAATAGAATAGCATAATTTAATATAGATTTTAAAAAATAATACAAGCCTCACATTTATTAAATGAGTGAATTATTATCATGTTATCACAGTGAAGTGGAGGCACAGAAATTAAATGTGTAACAGACACTCCTAAGTATGGATTTCAGAACAAAATTGAAAGCTGATCTTGACTTACAGGGGAATTCTCATAGACAATTCATACAAGCGAGGGACTACTTATAGGCATGTGACCATTTACAGGCACTTCGGGTGGGAGTGATATACTGTGCTGTGTCCTTCAGAAAAGAATGAGCTCAAACAAAATTCTAAGGGAGATCTGTATGAAAAGGTAAAAATACCTTGCCACTTTTTATGCTACTGGGGGAAAACACCATTCAACAACACTGAAGAAAGAAAGAAAATATCGTATCTACAGATTTTATGAGATGGAATATATTTAAGTCCAACTAAGTCTACAGATAAAAGCAATAAGACAAACGTATTACTATGGAAGAATTGTATAAACATAGACAATTGAAAAAAGCTTGCAAAAGCATTTCTATCACATCTAGAAAAAAATTATACAAAAAGACCGTTTTCAAAAACACTCTTGTTTGTAAAGACTTACAGTTAATGTATTTTACCTTTCCAAGAAATCTTTTGACAAATATGGTATGTGATATGAGCATATTGTATTGTACTCCTTTTCTCCAGTACACACACAGATTCTGAGATAAAGAATCATTAGAAAGCCATTTAAAAAAGTGGGTTTTGTGTTTGTTTGGTTGGGGTTTTTTCAGATCTGATAGAAAATTATTGACTTCACATTGAAGCAAAAAAAGAGAGAGAAGTGCAACTAACATTTGTAGTAAATACTAATATTTGTAGTACATAGTCTGTAACAAAAATTTAGAATTGCATCCACAGTAATTAACAATGACGTAATTCACAGCTATTGCATCAATGAGTTATTGAAGTACCTGGGAGGTAATTTTTATCAGACTCTATCTCAGGGATGCATGTTTCCTCTTCCTTTGTGTTCCATACATGGGTTCCTGTTAGGTGCAGAATTTAATAAGACTATACAAATGATCTCTACTTTCCTCATAGGAACATCTGTCTTCTTTTCTGCTCTATTCTACTAACAAGATTATTCTCCTAAAAATATCTGAGAAGATTCAATCTGAGGTCTTCTTATATTTAATGAAATAATCTGCATTTTCTTTTTCAGGAGGTACTGTCTCCAGGTACCTTACATTGTGTAAGGGTATAGTTGTCAAAATTGTTTTTGCTGTTTGTCTGTTTTAAAGAAACTGGCAGTAGGGAAATCTGATATCTTGTTGTTTTCAAGCCTCTCTATCAGCTTTGTTCAGCTCTAGAAATTAGTTGGAAGTACTGAGCATCATTACTTGCTATCCTAACAGGAAGGAAACACACAGATATTTTTGGACATAATCTAACAACCGCTTCCAGCTGAAGCCCAAGGACAGGCAGCTTTGTACTGAAACAGGACAGGTACTTCTGAGAGTGGCACCATCTACAAAGAAAATCTAACAGGAGAGCAGATTCCCCAGGAACAGCAGACAGCTACAGCCAGCCTCGACCTAGTACCTGGCACCTCATGCCATGGGAGACATCACATCCCTTGCTCTAGCTGCCAAACAAGTAAGTATCTTCACGAGTATCTGTCTCAGATTCCATAATTGGAGTAACATAGGTCAAATAATTTATGCTGTGTGGATATGGAATTAAAAAAATGGTCTTAAAGTATTTATTTTAGAATGTGTAGTAATAATCTGAAAAATAGTGCAAATTTTCTGTGAAATATGTTATTATTTTTACTGAAATAAAGTATTTTTTATGTCAATTAAGAGAAATGTTATTTATTTTTACCTCTATGTCTATTATGGCGTGAAATCAATTATTTCCTGGAAGCATTTATTTTCTCTTCACTGACTATAGAAAAGGATCCTAGAGTAATTACAATGTAGCACACAGCAAATATGCTTGGATAAATGAATCTCAGATCTGTGAGGCAGTCAACTTCATGTGTTTAACAACAACTTAACTGAGACAAGCCCTTTAGTTGGATTAAGTATAACTCACAAACTGGTTTAGCAGTGCTTTATTTTGAATCATTCAGCTCACACCTGTGGCAAAGTCAATAAGAAAGTAAAATAAATACTCCTTGCTCAGCTCAAGACTCCTAGTTACATCAAGAGGATCTGTACATTGTAACCAAACACAGCCAAATCTCTTCCCTGGACTCTGCACCAGACAGGAATTACCATTCAGTCATTTTGGGCTCCAGAGTGTGAGATCCTGCAGTATTTATGGCCAGATATGCAGAAAACCCACCTCCTTCCATTCTTTGGGATGGGCCAGTGAAAGGATATAAGCATCATAGATCTTACTATGTAGAGCCTACATCTCTAGCTGGGGAGTAGAAGGGTCTTACCATTACTTTGATCATGAATGGCAGTAGGTTTATTAGCCAATGGCTCTGTGTTTAACAGCATGAACTCTAGAGCAGAATCCCCATCTGTCAGTACCTTGTACTATTGAGATGAAACAGATGGCAAAGCTAATGGAATTGAAATTAAACCTTTCAGCCTACTTTTACACCTAAATGCATCACCTTTTACTGCCTTACAATTGGCTGCAAGGAGGAGAAATCTTGATATTCTGTGGCTGCAAAACACCTAAATATGAGGAATGGGAAGGAATGCTACTGCATACCTCAGGACACAGGAGAGGAGCCATGCACCTGAGAAGATGCCTGACATCACTAATGAGTTCTCAGCCTTTATTGAACCATGAACATTTATTTTTTCTCTGAGTGTGTCTATGCTGAAACAGAAAATTACGTTTCTAACTCAGATAAGCCAGCTCAGCTGCAAAATGGATAGGCACTTTCACCCATTCCTACAGTCTCAGCCATACAGCTTTAAAATGATTTATTTTTAATCAGAGCTCAACATTAAATTTGATTGCAGAGAACTTTAAAATAAACTACAATTCTTTTCGAAAAGAATGAGATTATATAAAACAAAAACAAAGCCACTTCTCTCCCCCAGTGTAATGGATTGTTTACTGAATTTTACTCTGAAAAAAAACCAACACAGTAGATGTACTATATTTTCAACTCCAAGGAGTCCAAACAAGTTAAATTTAGTTAATAATTCTTATTGACATGAAAACTTAAATGTTATTTGCAGAGTCCTTATCTGTCCAATTCTTTAAAACATGTATAGATTAAAAATTAATTTGTGCCATAGAGATAGATTACATAAATTTTGAGACTGATCTTTCTTACCTTGCAGTGGGAACTAGACACTTCTTTACAGAAACTGAGCTCAGCATTAACTTCAAGTAACTTGTGAAAGCTCTGTATTGAAGTTCAATAATTGTAAAGATATGAAATGTTTTACTTGTAGCACAATTAGATCTTCAACACTATAAACACCACAACAAATTGAACCATAATAACATAGTGTAATTTCCAATATATAAAGAATTTTGCAATTTATGACAGAATATGACATTATTTTATAGGTGCAGACTAATGCAGGGTAGTATTGATAGTGAAGATACAATAGTTTTCATCTGATATTTCTTTCTGGAAAAAGTTCCAGGTTCATATCAACAACTTTACATGCTTACAAGTTAGTTTTCTTGCCTGAGTTACTGAGATTCCCTCATAGTGAAGTCTTGGGATGCCCATGTTCAGCCTAGAAGAAACTTAGAAAACTGAAATGAAATGGCTAAAGTTAGGAGACAATTCTCCTATCTGGAATTAGATTTTTTAAAAAAATCAATCACAGTATTATCATGACTTGCAGTGTAATGTTTTCTTAGTGCAACGTTCAAATATATTCTGGATGCTAGAGAAAAAGAGTTCTGCAGTACTGCGGATTTAATTAAGAAATATGAATTTTTAAAGCTCATAGGATTATAGAATCATAGGGGTTGAAAGGGACCTCTGTGAAGATCAAGTCCAATCCCCCTGCTGCAGCAGGAACACTTAGGGCAGATAACACAGGAATGCATCCAGACAGGTCTAGGAAGTCCCTAGAGAAGGATACTCCACAACCTCTCCAAGTTTCCTCTCCTCTTTAAATGCTCTGTCACCCTCACAGTAAAGAATTTCTTCCTCATGATGAGGTGGACCTTCTTGTGTTGTAACTTGGTGCTGTATCCCCTCATGCTATCACAGGGCACCACTGAAAAGAGACTGGCCCATTCTTGACATGCAGCCTTCAGATATTCCTAGACATTAATAAGGTTCCCTCTCAGTCTTCTCTTCCTAAGACTAAACAACCCCATGTCTCTCAGACGTTCCTTATGCAACAGGTGTTCCAGTCCCTCAATCATCCTTGTAGCCTCTGTTGGACTCTTTCCAGTATAGCCCTCTTGAACTGGGGAGCCCAGAACTGGACACAATACTCCAGATGTGGTCACACTAGGGCAGAGTACAGGGGAAGGAGAATCTCCCTTGACCTGCTAGCCACACTGTTCTTAATGCATCACAGATGCTATTGGCTCGCTTGGCCATGAGGGCACTCCGCTGTCCCATGGATATCTTGTTGTCTACCAGGACCCCAAGGTCCTTCTCCATGGGGCTGCCTTCTAGCAGGTCAACCCCTAATCTATATTGGTACATGGTGATTTTTCTCGCCAGGTGTAGGACTCTGCACTTGTTCTTGTTGAACAATATTAGGTTTATCTTAGTCATCTTAGTCTGTCTTGATCTCAGTGAATGGCTGCACAGCCTTCAGGTGTATCAGCCACTCCTCCCAGATTCATATCATCAGCAAACTTGCTGAGGGATACACTCCATCCCCTCAACCAGGTAATTGATGAAGATGTTGAATAAGACTGAGGCCAGTACTGATCCCTGGTGAACACCCCTAGTCACAAGTGTCCAGCTAGACTCTTTACCATTGATCACAACCCCCTGGGCTCTATTGTTTGGCCAGTTCTTGAGAATATGCATTAAGTTCCTCAAGAATATGCAAATGAAAGTACCCAAATTGAGCAAAACATATTTCCATATTAATGTCCTACCCTGCTACTCACTTATTGGGATTTTTTTTGGGATTTAATTTAATTGCTGAATGAACCTAGTAACACCTTGGTACCCAAGAACACAAGAAAGCCCCCTCAAGTACAATGACAACTTGTAAACATCAGACTTGATGTTTAACTGTTCATGATTCAACTTAAAAGAGGACTGACTTTTCAAAGTAGTGGCATGCTAAGAACTACCTAATTAAAAAGGAAAAGAGGCATCAAGTTATGAATAAAACAGGAAGCTATTAATATTTATTTTATTATCCAATATAATTCCAATGCTTACCTTTATTTGATATTTGAAGTGACCATAGCACTAAACATTTGTGTTGATATATATCAAAGAATCATAGGATGTCTTGGGTTGCAAAGGACTGATAAAGTTCATCTTTTCCAATTCCCCCTACAATGAGCAAGGACATCTCCAACTAGATCAGATTCCTCAGAGCCCCACCAATGAATGTCTCCAGGGATGGAGCCTCTACCACCTCTCTAGGCAACATATTCCAGTGATCCACCACCTTCATATTAAAGAACATTTTCTGAATGTTCAGCCTAAATCTACCCTTATCTAGCTTAAAACCATTACCCCTTGTCCTTTTGTTACCTGCTTTTGTGAACAGGTCTTCCCCAGCTTTCTTACAGTCTCCATTCAGATATTAAAAGGTTGCTATAAGGTCTCCCCAGAGTCTTCTCTTCTTCAAGCTGAACAAACCCAACTCCCTCAGCCTGTTTTCATAAGAGAGGTGCTCCAGCCCTCTGATCATTTTCATGGCCCTCCTCTGGACACGCTCCATGTCCTTGTTGTGTTGTGAGCTCCAGAGCTGGATGCAGTACTGCAGGTGAGGTCTCACCAGGGTGAAGCAGAGGGGCAGAGTCACCTCTTTTAATCTACTGACCACACTTCTTTTGATGCTCTTCTGGGCTGCAATTGTACTTTGGTAGCTAATGTCCAGTTTTTGAACCACTGGTACACCCAGGTCTTTTTCCACAGAGCTGCTTTCTAGCATGTCTTCCTCCAGCCTGTATTGGTATCTCTGGTTGCCCTGGCCCAAGTGCAGGACCCTGCACTTGGTCTTGTGGAACCTCAGGAAGCTCCTGGAGTCTATGCTTATTCTGAATTTTGGGTTTTCCGCATAGCCATGTGTTCATTGTACAGTGTCTGTCTGAACAGCTAGTAGAAGTTCACATTTTTGAGCTTTTCTCCATGTGAAGGCTAGAAACTTCCCCTGAAATATTAGCTGAAATTTTGATATAAGCTCATGATCACAAAACACATGTGGGACTCTAGGGCCAGGCCCTTGCTTTAATCTTGTCTTCAGCTAGAGGTGGAAAATCATATTGCCACCACTGAGAATTACTGTTTCTACTGCTGTGCTCCAATGAAACTGTCTTACTTAAAGTCATATGCATTACTTTCTTTGAGGTTTCTGAATTATTTCTGCTACTTTTTAGATGAAATTGTAAAAGTTACCATCTTTCACTTTGTGTGCGCTTCTCTCGTCATCCATTTGCACAGGGAGAGAAGGTAGAACAACACACCTTGTGTAGTAAGAGCAAAATAAAAATGTTCTTAAATGGTGTAGTGCAGTAATTAAGTGGAGGATAGAAGGGCCATCCTCATTCCTATTAAAAATAATAGGGATTATGATATGCAGAAATACCAGCACAGCACACACACAACTAGTATCAGAGCATCTTTAGAGCAGATTAGCTGGGAAAAAATATATTTGATTCTATGTATCATTGCCTAATTTTTTAACCTCTTTCTCACAAGGAATCATCCGTTCACTGGAAGTCTGTGGTTCATACCCCAATGCCTTCATATGCAGATAAGAAGGAAGTACTGTAAAGGTGAATTCCAGTGGATAAATCATCACAGCATACTTTAAAAAGAAATATTATTATTGCCTCCATTTTCCCCCACAGCACACAACAAAATAGAACTCCATTAGCAAGAATAAATTCAATCATTATTTCATGCTGTCATTATTTTGGACCAGGTCTGGGGTTGATGTGTCAATGAAGTTCTCCAGTGAGCAATGGACATGGGAGCTGAGTTCTCTGTTTATTCCCTGGGGGTAACAAGAGAATTTATGGCAAGATATTGTTCCAAGATATGCTCAATATCTATCCTATTGGCAAATTTCAGACAGATGTAGCTATTTGTCAAAACCACAGAGTAAAATAAAGCAAAACATTTTAATCACATAAGGATATTTATACATTTTTCAAGAGATATACCAGTTACAACTCACTACCACAGCTTATTATGGAGACAGAAGAACAAAAACTGAGAACCATGAAATCTCCAGAGAAATCTCAGAAAGACTTGTTTCTAAGGGGAACACAGATAGCAAGACAGACCCTGGACTCTTTCTACAAGAGGGAAATATAGGAGCATTCTCTAGATCTCCATACACTGTAGAGAGAAAGAGACATGTTCCTCCTTGGGTTTCGTCTAATGTCTCATATCTGCTGGCTGTGCTGGCTCTCCCTCTTGCCTACCAGGAACCTAGAAGGAGCTAAAGTTGCTTTCATTCCTAAATAGATTTCTTGAAATAAAATAAACAAAATTCAGGCAAGAATGACAGCTTCCTTGGTCCCCTTCTCACTGTCTGCCTAAAACCTTTTTGTACACAGTAATATTATAGTGTTACAAGGAACATGGGTTAGACACTTTCCAGGGATAGAGAATAGCCAAGATGACATAAAAATTCCAACTCCTCACATTGACACTCTCCAGACGACTTTAGTATGTTCACTTCATTGAAAAAAACATGGAATGGTCAATTAAAATGAAAACCAAAATCCACTATGTATAATATGAAGGGGTTTTACTTTATCAGACAGTGCTATTTATTATCTGCAATTGAAGAGAGAAATTTCACTTGAATATATAGTCCACATTTAAAAAATTATGTTAGTATAATTATGTATATTTTATACTTTGCACTAATTACACGATGGAGTTACAGGTGTAAAAATACTGTTAGCTCAATGCTAAATATTTACAAGATGCTTTTCCCTCTCCATTAGTAGAATATCAGTCAGATAGGCTTGTTTTTTTATGCATAAATGATTTTTTATTGCTCTGTGGAACTGCTGCTTGCATTTTTTACTTAGGGTTAGGTCCTTTTCTCAAAAATATCTTCCTTTCTAATTTGCAGTTCTGCTTCTTTGATAGTGCCTATTCCACAGAGTAATCCTGATTCCCAGGAATTTATGCATTTATTTTGTGAATGGCTCTGCATTTCCCTAAAAAACAACACTGCTCCCACACTCCCCCCCGCACACATCTACTTTTCCCCCATCATCATCATCATCATCATCATCATCATCATCATCATCATCATCATCATCATCATCAATCATCATCCAACTAAAGAACCCAAACTTCAACTAATTTCTTTCTTTTTCTGAGTCTCACTCAGGTAAAAGATGGAAAAAAATTAAAATACATTTGGGAATAAAAACTGTGAGTTTGTATAAGAGAAAACAAACTTAGGAATGTAGAAGTAAATATTTTTCTAAATGGGTAAGGTATTTCTCATTGACTTTCCCACTAATAGGAAGAGTACTTGTAAACTTGGGGTGCCCTTTTTAAAGCACCATTTTTTTATTACCAATTATTGAGGGTGGTGTGGTGTTCCTGATTAAAAAAAGAAATCAAAACAATTTTGCAGTTATAATCTACTATATAAACAGCATACACGTTTTTGAACTCTGGTTTTGCATACTTGCCTTGCAATTTAACTATATTATTCCAGGCAATACCTTTGAGGACCATGAAAAAGCTATTACAAAACAAAATCATTCCTTGAATGCACAGCCTGATATTGTTATGAATCCTGAGCAAAACATACTTGTTTCCTTTAACTACTGCTCTTTAGTGGGAAGGAGGACATAATATATTTATTTTAACAACTGTTTAAAAGCCACATCAAGCAAACTTGGCTGCCTCAGTACTCATACACAAACAACTGTACACAAGACATGAAAAAGGAAAACACAAAAGAAAAAGAAAAAAAGCTGGAATGGCCTTAGTTTGAGGTAACAATAGTATGCAGCCTATAGCTCTGAAAAAGCTTTCTGCAAACATGGAAAGTCCTAAGGCTTGAATCTTACAGGTGGGGCTTTTTCCTGGCTTTAGACAATTTTATATTAACTCCCTATGCTCCTTGTTTCATTTCATATTCGATAAGCTAAAATTAGTTTTTGATAAAACATGTGATGGGTCAGAGAAGAGAAAAAATGTTTTGGGGCTACACTATTTCATAAGTCAGGAAGAGCCCAATCTTCATTCTAAAGTAAGTTCATAATTTCATGTTTCATAGAAGATGCATTCTCCTATTTTTGCATGGTTACAGTGCAAGGTATTTTCATTGTTTTTTCATCTCTTACAATTTTATTCTTTGTTTTGCAAAATAAAAAATAGTTACAATTAAGTCCTTCCTTGCATAGTTTCTAACTACATACCAGAGAGAAGTCTGCTTGTAGCTAGGGAAGAGAGGAGGAGGGGAATACAACGTAAAACAATTTAAAGTGTTAATTTACCTCTCATCAGGATTTTAATGCAGAAATACCAGATGCTGCTGTTATTGATGAATCTTAGCTTCTGTATCTGTCCATTAGCTCCATGCAGATGTAAGTAACTCATTACCTATTTTAGTAGAAAATTGAGGCTAAAGGCCTGCTTTCTCTTCCCAGTCACCCTCTCACAAAGTAAAATTAATCTTGTCCTGCCTGCAGCCTTGCTATTGCAGTTTCTCATGTTCTATTCAACCCTTTGAAGCCTAGCTCTAGGCAATAGCTGATGTTCAGTAAGCAAGGTAGTAGAGAAGCATCTTTGAGGTTTACTGTCCTGATAAACAGAACACATGGCTGCTTTACTTATCTAAGAGGAGACCTGGGTTACTTGAAAAGTAGATCTTTTTTTTCCTCCTTTCTGAGGAGGATTCAATTATCCAAGAAATTTTGCCAAGAAACTGACTTACCAAAATACAGAAAGCTGCTAAGAAAAGCTGGGAGGCAGCCAACTGGTTGACACCCAGCTATGACAAAAAGTGAAAGCAACATGTAATTCAAATACCAGAAAAGGGCAGAGAAATTTGTTCTATCAGTGGTGGTTGTTCTTCAAGAAAAGCTTGTCACGAATGTTCTTCATCTTGTCATGAACAGTCTTCATCTCGAACATCATTACAGTTAGAAGGCTAAAGTTTATAATGGTTTTCAGAGAGGTCAGTCTCTTAAAAAATGCTTCAGACAGCAAAATATTCATCCAATTAGAGAACGGAATGATTAATGGAAATGTTTATGAGTAAGAAAAAAAGTAGTGCTAATTTGTGATATCCTCTATCATTACCACAGTGGAAGAATATCTTTGGCAAGATCCAAATCCAACCAGAATTAAATTTACAAATGATATTGAGGAAACTGGACATGATTCTTCTCTTAGTATCCATTCAGAGTTAAAAATATATGCCTAGGAGCATTTTTAAAATCTATTTTTTGACATTTGATCTGAATTTTATTTTTTCATCTTGTTCTATTGATATAATAGTAATAGCACTGACATATGGCATTGAGGTGTTTGAAACTATGTGCCAACTGTGGAGGCATATGGAACTATGATCTCTGATGTTTAGGGTTTGGACATTTTGCTGGATCCTAGGTCAAGAAGGTTATAGTCAAACTATGCAACCTCAGCGCATGTGCTGACTGGCTTCATGCCAGGACAAGGTCTGGATGTGCCACAAATTCCTGTGCTTTCCCTCCCATTATTGTGTTCTCATCAAAAGGCAGTTTAGAGACACACGACAGTAGGAAGCTGGGCTTGCTTTGGACAAGTCTGGAAAAGTCCACTAGCATACAAGGGCATTACAAACATTACACTTAACAGATATCAAAGCTAGTCACAAAGCAAGAAAGCCGTATTCTATATGGCTCCTCTTCTTCATATTTTGAGATTAATATAAGCAAGCAGGAGAGCTGTTCTGAATTATATTTTCGGAGCTACCTTGTCCTTGCAGGCTGAACCAAAGCACACGTTTATAGTCTTTCTCCGAACTCAGGTGAAATACTTCTATGAATACTGTAGAGCTACCTATAATTCCTCAAGATATTGTATTTGCAAATGGAACTGCAACTTGTAATTTGGGGACAGCTCATGGCCATAATTCTCTTGTTTCTTGATACTAGAGAAGCAGAATTGCCAAATGTATTTTCCACCCCACCAGCACAGATTGCTCATCCAAATTTAACAATGACAATCAAAGTAGCTGCATGAAACCAACTCATCTGGTTGTGTTCTCTCCCACTTATTCTAAAATTTATAAAAGTGCAGACACAGTGAGGCACAGCATATTTGGGATTACAACAAAATGATGTCAGATTTCAAGCAAAAAAGTAGTAAAGACTGGAAAGTGAGAAAGCTGGCAGACTTTTTCATTGCTATATGTTTTTTTAAGCATCAGGTCTATATTTGTTCCCACACTTACAAAAATTATTAGAATTACCTACTAATTTTTCTTAACCAAAATAGTGCAATCAGTACAGATGGTAGCAGAGATTTTGCTGTATTACTACAATAGTTCTTCTACCACAGTAATCAAATACGAATAAGCTCTTCCACCAGAAATCTTTTTATACCAGTTCACCTATACAAACTTTAGAGCTTGAAACTTTTTTAACCTTACCAAGTTTAAGCTGATAAAGTTAGTGTTACAAACTTCACATGTAAACAAACCTCTCAAATTCCATAGGTGAAATTATGATTCACCAACTTCAATTTGACCAGGAATACCCATTCATCAGATAGAATTAACAGTGTTTACTTACCTCATAGCAGTACAGGGAAGATTAATTATTGTCTGTATGTTTTCAATTTTTCAAGGATGAAAAGTGCCACACAGATATTAACCAACACAAAAGAAACTGTAATGATGTACAGAACAAAGTGTTGCTTAGCTGTGTTATGCTTTCCAATGGAACTGACTGTTCTGAAGTCCACCAAGTGAGTACTTTCAGAGGTGAAAGAATTTTTAGGTCTGAGGAAAAAAAACTGCAATGTTAGTCAGTGTGTGGTAGGTGAAATCATACTTCTAAAATAATGAATTTTGTCTCTTCTGAGGTGCAGCAATAATTTTGTGAGAAGAAAAGTTGCATTCTCTTGCCCTTTCCCAAAGGAACTCGAAGGGCCGCCCCATGTTACACGTTTGTTACTGCACACTGGGCAGGGTTTTGTCTTCTACTAAGGGACAGTAAGTTCTTCCTCTGTGACTTATAAATACTTTTATTAAGGGCACAGACGTCACTGTTGAGAAATCTGGTCCCCTATGTCACTATACCAAATTGGGCAATTGGGTTTTTGTCACCCTGCAGCAAACATTTATGTTCCCTTTGTCAGGATTTACCTGTCACATATATATTTTCAAGGATTTTTACATGACATAGAAGCAAGGGTTTTAGTGATGTGCAATGGCTTTTACACAGCAGTGCCACCAAAATAATGTAGAAATTATACTCAATAATATTGTAAAACACCATTTCATTTTCCCAGAAGTTTTACAATAAGCAGGCCTAAGAACAAAAATTGTGTATATTCCAGGTCTGGCCTTGAACATACAGTTATATCTGAACACCCTTCATGCTATTAATAAAATACAAAAAGATAGGGGTAGAAAACCAGCAAAATAGCAGCTTGTGTTGGAAGAAAAAACAAGGGTCTACAATTGTATTTCTTTTCTCATTTCCTTCTATTTTTGAAAACTGAAGGAAAAAGCAAGGCTAACAAGATGTGGGTTGCCCACAAAACTACAGAAGTAGATCACTAAAGCAACTGTTACATAAAGGGATAAAAAAAAGTTCCTGAAAATCAGTCTACAGAAGGAGAAGTTATGTGGTGTTTGACTCTGACTTTCTTCTGTTACTGAGATTTTTGCTGATAATTAGATTTATAATTCACTGTTAATTTAAAAAAAAAATATTCAAGAAGATTCTACTGGTACTTGGATATTTTTCAACTTGAAAGAAAAAGCAATGTTTCAATTTATAGCTATTATTTTATTGTTCTACTAAATGTGTGGGAAAATATACAGATATTTTTGCAAATGTGCTTTTAATTACCATTCAATTCTGGACTAATTTCATTCCAGTTTTCATTTAAAACTGCATTTATTAGTCAAGCTCTGCAGATATTACCTTGCTTATGGATTTATTCACTATTCTTTGTGTGTACACAATTTCTATTAATACCAGTTAATAAGCATTGATTGAAAAAAAAGAACAAGACACATAACTGTTTCTAATTTTCCTTTTTCACAGAACTATTTCAGCAAAGTCTTTAGCTCTTTTTATAGAGGTAGAAATATATTTCCATTAAAACTATGTCAACATCAGAATATTTAGATGTGTGTTTTTTTCTTTTTCTTCACATATTGACCAAATAAAACCTATTAAGAATGGAAATGCACAGAACGATGAGGTTGGATCAACCATGGCTTTCCCTGGCATCAATTATGGTAAGAATTGTCTATTAAATCTGAAGATAGAATAAAACCTGTAATATTAATATTTTTGGCATGTTCTCAAATAGGCAAGACCGAAGTCCTAGAGAAATTTTAATTTCTTTGAATTCTGAATCAAAATTAATCCAAAACAGCCCTGGCTTTCAGCACACTTCTTTTGGAAGCTGATATGCAGACAGGATACACTCTGCTCACACATGATACCACCCCAAAGGTAAAATCTGAGTCCAACGTAAAAGGCTGACAAAGTGTCCAGATCTGGTATCTGGTATTTTATAGCTTTATAGAGATATTTAATTGTTGATTCTGCAAAAATAAACTGTTTGGACTCATTGGAGCAGTAGAGAGCAAGTGTTGTGTTGCTTGTACAAAGAATTTCCTCTACTGCTTTTCTGTATGCACCATTAAACATATTTATAAATAAATATATTTTATTTTTCCACTTTACTTGTCATAAAACATGACTGATGTTAGGTTGTTGGATTTTTTGTTTTGTTTTGTGTTTTGTGGTTTTTTTTTTCCTTGAAGAAAATACTATGTCTTTAAAACAAACTAAAAAAGCACTATATTCTGAATATATATATATATCTTAAAATACTTTACTTAAACATGTATTATTCACCTTAAAATATCACATATGAGTGGACACAGATACACATAGATAGTGGGCATATCCTGAGTGCTCCTTCCTAAAATTTTTATATTTTTATTGAATTTTTGATTAAAAAAAGTTTTAATGAATGCTAGAATTTCACATTAGAGGAGATTTTTTTTCTCTCTAATATATACATCAATCTAAGATCTAATTATTTTCACAGGGAGCAATTTTGCCAAAAACAAAAACTTGGTAATAAATTGAAAATAAATTGAAACGCAGGGCTAATGCTATTAAACTATGACTGGTTATAAATGTGGACATCAATCCCAGTTTGCAGTAAATTGGATTATAAAGGCATGGTAGTTTTGGTGGTTTTTTTAATTGAAAATTAGTTCTTAGCACCGCTCATTATCTTTTCTATTTTCTAGCTGTTTATTGAAGATGTGATAATTTTTCTACAGTTTTCTAAAGTGCAATGTTATTCAAATAAATCTTCAATGCATTTGTTCGTTTGTGCATAGAGAGAGCATAAAAATTCCCTAAAAATACAGTTATTGACTTTTATGTTGTTAATATTTTGGTTGAAAGATGCATAAAATAAGGTGGTTTAGATAGGTGAGCAAGTAAAAATTACACCAGGAACTGGATCACTACAAAGGAAAGTGAAACCAGTGTCCCATTGCTAGTTGGTCTTGTGCCCCCTCAGAATTTATTACCAACTACATGACTTTCATCTTCTTAGCTGGGTAAACCAAACCAGTGGAAATAGATGAAACCAATACATCTATATCTGTTCATGCAAGCCATGAATTTGTCTTGAAGAGGTATTCCTGACCAGAAAATTGCAATGGATGCATAAGCCTGGGGGCATGTTGATTCATATCAGCCAAAAGATTATAAATGTATGTTTTTACTCTTTGTTTTAATCACAGTTTGTTTCTGCATTTTATTACTGTGTTTTCTGATTTTACACTCAAGTAGGTATTTTTATTTCTTTTTGCCTTCTCTATGTTGAACTTTATTTTTTAAAACTTAAAAAAAACCCACGAAGCATATCAATAGAAAGGGTATTTTTTTTTTTTTTTGGGGGGGGGGGGGGCGAAAGGCATTTAAGAAAAGTTTTTAAAGAAATAGAGAATTCCCAATTATTCTCCAGCTCTTTCTGTGGTTCTTAAAATCTTACGTTTGCAAATTCAAAGGTGTTGAAAGAAAACACAAAGGAAATTGAGAACCTGGTTTATATTGAGTCATAATAAAAAGAAAAAAGATTTTTTTAATGTGAATCTTCCTTTCTAACAACAGAATGAAATTTCTGTTGATGTTCTTGAATCCACATATTGCAGATACTTATTCAAATATCTAATATTTTTACTCAGAACTCACCAAATTTTGCTGTCCTTAATCTAACCACTTTTAGAAAATATAAATATTTACACCATTCTGGTAACTACTGGTAACTATTTAACATGTATTTCTACAAATTACATCAATTTTAACATCCAGTTAACTGAAGAAATTCAGTGATGGCCAATTTAAACCTTTTTTTTTCTTTTTTTTTTTTTTTTTAGCTATTCCTCAATATTATGAAGTTTTGAAAAGAAATAAGATAATGAAAACAACATGAAAAATGATATCACCAGGAGCATAATATAACACCCAAAGTTGTGCAGAATAAATCTGTGTCCAAAAAGCTATGACATTATTAACAAAACATGGCATATTAAAAAAAACAACATTAAAAAATAAAGAATGTCTGAGTGTTTACATTTTCTAGATATAATTTGTTCATTTCTCATAACAGTTTGTTTCGTTGCCTTGTAGTTTTTGATTTAGTTGAAAAGTAGAGGAAGAGAAAACCAGATTCATGTCAAAGAGATACTTGCCGAAGTAGCTCATAATCTTTGAAGATTAAGAAAATATACAAGATCACAGTCAAGTACATTTCTATTAATTAATCATCTGAACAGCTAAACTGATTATTCAGTAATGCTTTGTTTCTAATAGAAGACCTGTTTTACCTTCTAACTTTCAGTGAATACACTTCCTGATATCACACTTCTGTGTTTTTTTGTTTTATTTTTGCCATACTGTTTTTTCCAGTTAAAAATCCATATTTTTTTTTTTAATAATTTTTTTTTTTTTTTTTTTTGAGGAGTGAAACAGAGAGGTAAGGTATACCTTCCCCTTACTTATCTAACCAAGATGACCAGGCAAGAAAAGAGCTGCAAATAATTAAGTTGTTTTCAACAGGACATAATAAAACTGCATAAAAGCTCAAGATATAACACTGAAACATATATATAATTATGTGTATCTAGGGCAGGGGTACCAAAAACCTTCCCTTAGAACACCATGCCAATGGATATGAACAATTCTGCAGTACGGTCAGGGATTATACGCAGAGAAGAGGATTTACCTGATACCTATGTGGAGATGGACATTGTTTTCCCCAAACACTTGAAAACTTCTGCCAGTCTCTTGATATTTTTTTTTTGCAACAGGCAGCACTGATGCTGCGGTTTTGAGTTTGTTGCCAGCCTTCTGAACACACCAGATATAACAGCTGTAAACCAGGAACATGGTGAAACTAAGCTGTGAGATTTTTCTAAACTAATCCCTATATTAAGACCTCTGCTATAGCCAAGTATAAAACAAAAACTACTGAATCATGACAGATTCAGACCTAAAAAACTCTAGCTGATTTAATTTTTCTGGTTGAAAATCATACCTGGCCCTTGAAAAATAAGATTACAAATGACCAGCCCTCCAGGTTTCTGTGGCTGTTAAAACTTCATTTGCAGGATCCCCACATAGCTGCATTTGCTAATAAAAGATGGAAATTAAATAGTCAGATGACTTCAGGGATATAATTATAAAAAAACATCTGAAGCTAGACACAGTTAAGATTGGAAAGGAAACAACTCCTAGAGATAGCTATAAAACATAGAAGCTCCTGGTAATAGGACAAATGCTTATCTCTCTTATTTTTTATTTTCCTGCTGTCCCTCTGTAATGTTCCCCAGAGAACCAGATTACTTTCGGCTACAGAGGATTCTAAACAGTTAAAAGAGGAAAAGTGGAGAAAGAAGAAAAAATTATATTTTCAAGATTCAAATGAAGTATTTTAGCTTCAAACATAAATTAACTATTGTCTTCCTTCTGCGCATTGATTTTAAAAAGAACAATATCAACAAGAAAAAACAACAGAACACCACCAAACAGTTAGTTATGCTCAACTGAGGATATTAGCTTTCAGAACCTTTTTTAAGCTGTTTTGCTAGCTTCATAGAAAAGTGCATGGCATGCACTGCATAGTCCTGATCTAATAAAAAATAATTTAATTAAAATATTGCTACATAGGTGTTTTGGGTTTTTTGTTGTTTTTTTTTTTTTTTTTTTTTTCAGTAGGCCACACACAGCATTTTAAGTTATCTTTTGCTTTTTCCCTTTGGATGTTAATGCTTACAAATGGAGTTTCACGCTTCGTGAAACAAAGATTCTCAGGCTGCTTAGGCAATCACAAGCAACAGGAATGGAAGTTGCCAGTCTAGGGTGGAATCTGAAATCCCAGCCAAAAGACCAGGAGTCTGCCTATGATACTTCCAGTGCCTGGCCCACAGGGTAGAGGAATAGCAACACTTGTGATTTCATGTGTCATTCTTTACAGTTATGCAAGTGGCTGGTTTTGTACCTGGTGAAGACCCAGCTCCCAGAATCATGATACTACGGAAAATATTATTTTTTTCACACAATCCTTTTTCAAGTGTCCTATTACTATTAGAACAAGTTTTGCCTTTTATTTTGTTTGGCAAAACAGTACTTACCCTAGACACATAACCCTATCCACAGTGACTAGAAATTTAGCCAAGAGATTACTCCCTTTGAGAAGATAACAAACAGGGCTCCTCAAAATAACATAAATGAAAAATATTATTTCTGCCCCACTGAGCAGACCATTACAGACCTTGAGGGCAGTGCACAGTTGCCATGTTGACTCACTGGAAATAAGAGAATTCATGTTGTCTTGAGGGAATGAACCTCTTGTCTCCCAACATGTACATAATACATACTCACCCCTTTCTTATTCAATCTAGTTAACTGCCTTTTTTTTTCCTGGAACGAATACTGACTAGTAACTTGATTTGCATGTTTTGTTTCCTGTTTAACTAAAATAATTTAACAATCCTCTGAACTCATTCAGGTAAAGGAAAAAACTCAATTCCCTCACACAGCAACAGTAAGTCTTGAATTTATTTTATCCTTTAAGTATGCAACTGTGTTCTATAGTCAAGCACAGCCTGTACCACTTGATACGGCTTTATATTGGAGTAACAGTATTGAACCCTTGCACTTCTAAGCTCATGAGGGACCACCCAGGAGCAAAGCTAACAGGATAAATCAGAAATTACTTCAAGACAAGGACTAATTAAATTCATAGTGCTGGATGCACTGTGTGCAAAGAATGCACCTGAAGATTCACAAAAAACGTTATCACACAGAAATACAGATATGTGTTTGAGACAGCATGGAGCTGTACAGATTGATGTGAGGGATTCTGTATGAGCTGTATACTATAGATATACTATGGGTTGTGCATTGTACAAAAAATCTGTCAGGCAGTTGTTTTGACACTGTTAGTTCTCATTCAAGCTCTGGCCTAATGCCTGGTCTCTGCAAAGCCGTTCATTGCCTAGCAATGTTGAGGATAAAACATTCTCATTAGAGAAGTAATTTTTATTTAAAAAGACAGCAATATGACAGAAATCAGATTAAGCTCTTTCCATAACACCTTATGTCTGTCCTCCTGTAGGAGTTATTCATGCCCTTAGAGGTCTCACTGTCTGTTCAATTCATATGTTTGAAATTGGTTTCTCCACAAACATTTCAGATAGTCATTTATATCAATAGTATTTCCTACCCTATCTTCTGCTGCAGTTTTATGGTTGTTTTAAACTGACTTGTGGACAGCTTCCCAATCACCCTGTATGCTCACATCTTTTGTGTGAAAGCACCTGGGAGCTCTTTGCCAATACTGGTCACAGTGTCTGGACCATATGGCACAGGAGCCCAACAGCACAGAACTCACAGCAGGCCCAACATCAGTTGACATAAGTGAGCCTATCCATAACTATCACATTTGAGAACTTCACTGGTGAGAAATTTTAATATATTTCATTAAGGAAATAAAGAAATTAATCAAACCAAAAAATCACAGCCCTGCTACTTAGATATGCCCGTGTCTATAGCAGTGCAGTGCAAAACATGGGTATGAGAAGGATTTTAATGTGCTTATTTTCTGAGAAAACAGAGATTCTTTCCTGTGCCCAGCTCAAAATAAAATAAAATAAAATAAAAATAATCATAATCAGGCATTCACAAAGCGCAGTATAAATCTTGTATTAAACATGACTAATTTTCTGTCTTCAATAGTAGGGATTTCTGCAGATTCCAGTAGAAGTCTGTAGCACACATCAAAACATAACATATATACTTGTTTGTATTTCCACAGCCTGACTTAATTCCCATTGACTGACTAGAAACATTCTGGTTGATCTAAATAGCTTTTTGATCCATAACAGTCTGCTTTGGAGCAGCCAAATTCTGTTGACTGAGAACTAGTCCCCTAAAAGCTAAGACATGCATCTATTTCCTTGCTCCATTAATTAATTTTTTTCCCCTGCCAGCATCATTATATTTTTAATGGTTCTAAGAACTCTTGTCAGTCATAACCTTTAATTTTAAATTCTCTCTACAGCCATCCACTTCAAAAGACAAACAAAGTTTGATTAAAATTTTAAGACACCCTTTGTATAAGAAGATCTATTAGAGAAATACTACACATTCACAAATTCCTTGTTAGCTTCTAGTTAACATTATTATATTTTTTTTAGTGTTGGGGTCATTTTCCTTCCCTATTTTAGCTACTGACTTTGCCTACATATTCCTCTCAAAAGGAACAAAACATCAAATTATTAAGAGTAACGACTATCTTCTTAGTACTTCCACATATAAATGCAGTATAAATTGACCCAAACCAGTCTGTACACTGTGCTGTTCTTGTGAAATGAAAACCTACCTTATAAAAACTGGCTCTATTTTAAAGAACTAAAGAATAGATTTCAAACAAATCTATTATCAGCACTTGGACATTATGAAGCATTACAATAAAGAAATACCTAGGCAAGAAAATTAGTTTCTGCACTGAAGATGGATCAGCTTTTGAGCTTAGTTTAGCCTGAGCTCTTTGAGCAGAAATTTGCCACATTTCAGGGCATCTCATAGTCTTTTGCAACACAGTCTTTCATAGTGGCAGAGAAATTTATTCTATCAGATGCTAGCAAAAAAATAAAATATAATAAAATATTATCAACAATGTTGCAATCCCTAAACCAATCCTTCACTTTTCAAGCATTACAATAATCGTATTCCATAATGTGTTAATATTTTAGCATTAACATTTTTATCTATTCAGGATTATCTCCCCTTTTAACAGCAAATTTTATGTCTGTTACAATTTTCTCTTCCAAGGTCTTTGATACTAGAATCCTATAAATAACACAATTAATACACTATAATTAAAAATCTTCAGAAGATTGTAGCATCCTGCTCTGTGAAAGCCAAGGTGTTGTCACAGCTGTGTCATACTGAATGATATTGCTGTTTTTCATGCAAGAAATTTCAGATCCTCCAAAGATGGACTTTCATATAATGGAAACATAAACTTTGTTACCTGTTCAATTATAATAAGCTTCCTATTTTTTTTTTTTTCCTTTTGTAAATTATCTGTGAATTTGCAATTTACTGCAAGTAGAGTAATTTCTTTCTTTGGCACTTTTTCCTGTGAAACAAACATGGTCAAATTGTGTCATCTAGCACTTATTCACTTGTTCATTGCAGTTGGAACTTGAAGGCTGTGATTACAAAACAGTTGTAAGTGGGAGGGGAAGGTATTTCCGCTCTCCTGCAAGCATGCAGATGCACTTGATGTTCCACATACACAAAAAAAAGAAGTTCCCACTGAAGGAAAAGAATCATTTAATAGATTCTCTAGCAGGTCCAGATACATAACCACATCCAGACCAGACACTTAAATGCTAATCCCTAATATGTAGTGAAGTTTTCCTTGTAGACAACAAATTTATGATTTTTTAAACATTTCTATGTAGAGTGTTTGGAGTGAAAATTTCCATTTAAATTATTTTTTAAGAATTTAAGGTGTTTCTTTTAATTTGCAAATTATACCCCCCCCACAATTTTCTGTTTTTAGAGTTTAGTACTACACACTGCCTTATTTTTTTTCTTCATTTGACTTGGGGGGGGGGTGGGGGGGGGGGGGGGAAAGAAGGTGAAAAAATAGCTCTGACATTAAATCTTTTTAATTTTTTTCAAAAATTCTTTTCTGTTTACCTTAGCTGGAAGCCAAAATTCATGGAAAGTAGCTCTTTTCATATTTTTCCTTTTGCCTTTCTCCCTGCAATACTCCTGATTGATGGCAACTGACATTTCCAAAAGTATTAAAGGATAGGGGTCATATCCATAATGTGTACAGTCATAACCTGGTGTGGAATCTCTTGTGGCAACTTTTTAAAATGGGAAAGAATAGAAAACACTGTAATGTACAATGGTCATTACAACTCTTGGGCAGAGTATATGCTACAGTAGCAAAAAATAGCTGATAGGAGTTGTCATAAGCTTCTTTGAAGTCATCTGTAGTCAAGCATATTCTGCTAAATTTTACTTATGTGTACTAAACTATATATAAAATAGTTCTGGTTTTGAGTACACAGGGCAGCCAGTGGTAGAAGCAATGTTGCGAAGTTTAGTATGCACATACAAGAATTTAATGGATGGTTCATAAACATTTGGTCCACCAACTGATAAAGCTTAAACTTAGGCCTTCCCTTTACCTCACAATTGTAAAAAAGTGTGATGTCAAAAGCCAGGTTTTATTTGTTTAAATTATAAAATATTAGTGAAGAATAAGGCAAGGAAAAAAAAAATACTCTAGTTTTAGAGCTGTGTGATGTTTTTTCCAGAAATAAAATTGTTGCTTATTTGCATACATACTGTATACTGTAAAGCACAGTTGCTTCTAGCAAAAATATCAAATGTGTCTCACTATGTCAAAATATGATAAGCCATACTTTCAGAATAAAATGTGTAATTACAAACAATTGCAACCAGTGGTACACAGATCAATGCATTGCATCTGAGCTACCTCGTGCCCTTATTAGCAAATATGTGTCAGTCCCCTGTGCCCTTCCAGAGCCCAGAAGAGAAAACCAAAACCTTGTAGCCATTAGCTATGCAAATTCAATATATTTCTCCTAATTATTTTTTATTTCCATTACGTTTATGTATATTAGCTACAGAAGGAAAAAAGATATATAGTCCTCATTCTGCCGCTGTCTTGCTTATTTGACCTTAGTCATTTTATAATTTCTCTATTGTTTAATTGATTTTTCTGCATCATATACATAATCAAAACTACTTGCCTTTTAGGTGTTAAGTGGACTTGAGCTTATTTTATACACTCTGTGATTATTTTTTTTTTTAAAGAAGAAGCTCAAATTAATACTTTTTAAATTTCATATGGTTCTTTATAGTCCTGGGCTCAAAATTAATTCACTGCATTATGTAGCTTTATCTACTAGCTACAAATTACTTTATTTATTATTATTTTTTAAGTCTATTGTAATTTAGCTTAACTTTCTTTTTAATACCAGAAATATTTACCTTCTTTTGTTCAGCCAATGAAATGAAGGACTCCACAGTCTTAGGAATAATTCCTTTTCTTTCTTTCTTAATACTGCTCTGTAGGACCTTTCCCTGACTATTGAAAAAGGGCCTCATTCAGAAGTTTATGTAAGTAGGATTGCAGAATATAAATCAAAGTGTACAGAGTCTTCCTGGAAATTAAGACAATGGAAATCCATGGCCATTATAGGAGTAGTTTATATAGAGAAATAATGGGTTTTTTTTCCCATATATTGGACCTTAGTTTATTAAACAAACCTATTGACTTCTTATAGACTAAGGAAATAGAGCCATGGGGGTTTTATTGTGTCTTAATGTGCAGTCTTACTCCAGACACAGACAGACAAAATATCCAAAACGTCCTGTGATTTTTTTTAAAAATAGGTGAGTACAAAGGACAAGGAGACAGAATATAATATGTAGAGACTAGATCTAAAGTATAGAATATATAAACTTAGGTGGATTGTGTGTGCTGTACGAATGGTAAGACAGCTGAGAGACTAACAGTTACTGTTACTTACACTTAACACATTAAATGTGTAAACACATAAAATTTGAAATGCAGAGTTTGCCATTTCTCTTGTGGGTAAATTATACCTCTTTGTCACTTCTGTGCTCATGGCAGTGTAGAAGCAGCCTTCAAAAGGAAAATATCATTTCTGATGCACTGCATGTACAACAAAAGGTACATTAAATCTTCTCTCTTGATTCTTTTGTTTTTCCTCCTTGTGGTCCTCTGCAAAGCAATGGTATCTCTTGTCAAGATAAGTCACCTGTGTCACTCAGCCTTCATATTTGGGAAAGCATTCAATACTGTTCTGCAGACAGGAATACAATATTGGAGCTGTCTGCTCATGTGCTAACTTATCAGCTGACAGAAGGCTTCCTAAATACAGGCAGAATATGCTGTGTAATACATATGAAGTCATGCATGAAAATAATGCATGTCAACTGGTCAAAAAGGAGAACTGACACAAGCATGAATGGCAGTTTCAGATATTTGCTCCAACTTACAAACACCATGAAATCTGATACTATAACTAAATTTATTCAGAAGTAGTAGATTATATATTTTCAATAGTTGTTGAAAATTCTATGACCAGGATATTGCTGAAAACTCTGTTACTATGACTAGATTAAAGAAGCATGATTAAAAGCTATTCTCTGATCTGTGCTGCAATGCCCATCAGGAGTAAGAGAGGATACCATGCACCTTCGTTGCTTGCATGCATGACAAAAGTAATGGATCCTGAATATGAAGTCAACCTGAAAATATCTATTTGAGACTATTAGCAAAAAAAAATTTTGACAGATAAATTGGCACAGATTTAACTTTATTTTTAAATAGTTGTCCTCACCGTGGAAGGGGGTACTTAGCCTACTTATCATGCATGTCAGCTATCAAAGCAAATCAATATATTTCAGGAAACTACTAGTTTGACTGGTCATAATAGTATATATTGTGGTTCGACAGGCTGGAGAGTTGGGTGGGGAGAAACATGATGAAATTCAACAAGGGGAAGTGTAGAGTTTTGCATTTGGGGAAGAACAACACCATGTCCCAGTATAGGTTGGGGGCTGACCTGCTGGAGAGTAGTGTAGGTGAAAGGGACCTGAGGGTCCTGGTAGACAGGAGGATGACCATGAGCCAGCAATGTGCCCTTGTGGCCAAGAAGGCCAATGGCATCCTGGGGTGCATTAGAAAGGGTGTGGTTAGTCGGTCAAGAGAGGTTCTCCTCCTCCTCTATTCTGCATTGGTGAGGCCGCATCTGGAGTATTGTGTCCAGTTCTGGGCCCCTCAGTTCAAGAAGGACAGGGAACTGCTTGAAAGAGTCCAGTGCAGAGGTACTAAGATGATTAAGGGAGAGGAACATCTCCCTTATGAGGAAAGGCTGAGGGAACTGGGTCTCTTTAGCTTGAAGAAAAGGAGACTGAGGGGTGACCTCATCAATGTTTACAAATATATAAGGGGTGAGTGTCAGGGAGATGGAGTTAGGCTTTTCTTAGTGATGACCAGTGATAGGACAAGGGGTAATGGGTGCAAATTGGAGCATAGGAGGTTCAAGGTGAATATCCGAAAAAAAAATTTTACTGTGAGAGTAACAGAGCACTGGAACAGGCTGCCCAGGGAGGTTGTGAAGTCTCCTTCACTGGAGACATTCAAAACCCACCTGGATGCATTTCTATGTGATGTACTCTAGGTGACTCTGCTCTGGCAGAGGGGGTTGGACTAGATGATCTTTCGAGGTCCCTTCCAACCCCTAGGATTCTAGGATTCTATGATTCGATGATTTTTTTAAGCTTCAGAGCATTGTACAGAGCACAATCTCACGCAATAACCTTGTTGGATCATCTAAACTGTTGAAGTAAAAAATATTTCCTCTAGCTATTCATACAGAGATTATAGTTACAGTTCAGTAGCTCTGATTCTATGCTGTAGAAATTAATGGAACATATCAGTACAAAACAGGGTGGTTCTGTTGCTATATCACTGATGGATTACTTACAAGAAACAGTGAGGTGGCATAAAAATTCTAGGGGCTTAATTTAAACATGAATTATTTAACATTACAAGACTTAAACTTGTGGTTCTCAAGACTATGGCAAAACTCATGCTCAGCCTATTTTAAGCTGCTTGAGCATGTTGAGAATGATAAGGTTGATCCTATTTACAAGTGAAATTTTATTGCTGGTAGATTAGTGCAACTATAGGCTTGATATAAAGTGCTGCATATAAAGTCAAACCTTAAGTAAAACTCTTCTGTAACTTGACATTTCTGTAGTCGCTCAAACCCAATTAGGAAGTGCTGTTTGAAAGTGTGGCTTCTGTTGCCACTATTACCTTTTAATCTATGAGATACATTATATAACTTCTCTATGTGTAATTTCCTTATTTTTCGGAAAAAGGATACCATCATCTTCCATCCTGTTTAAAGGCTTTCAGATTCGGGAATGAAAGATTATATATAGACAAAAAGTAATTGTCAATTATGGCTACCAATTTAAGAGCTTAATTTAACCAAAGTAGAATATCACTATGTCTGTGTTCCACTGTATCATTGCATGCCCATTAAAGCCGTTATATGATCTGTTATTGTGATAATTTGAGATCTATCTTGTCACACAATTGGAAAACATGAAGGAACTCGTTACAATGCATACTGTAGAATTGGTTTTCTCAGCATTTTTATTTAATATAGCTTCATAAAATACCCTTTATCTAAAATATCCTACACCTTCAAGTGTGTATTCAAACCTGGATATAGACAAAAGTGTCTATTAAATGTAATTGTTGTTGGAAAGCAAGAAGAGTTTTGGCAAAAGTGAGAAGATATTAAAACCAAAAAAACGCCAACATCCTTGAATGGTCCATTCTTCACGTGTTTGACTCTACTTGCTGAAGTCCTGTCCATGCAGTGTCTGTGGTACACCTTTTGAAATCATGAGATAAATTTTCTAAAACTTATTACTCTCTCTATCTACAAGGAAGACAGAAGTCTAAGACTACTATTTTCCAGAAACATTTACAAGACGTTTGAAAATTCAATAGGCAGTCAAGGTTGCAAATACTGTACCTAGGTCTTGGTACGCTGCAAAATTTGGTGTGCCTGGATGGACTTTTGACCCATGCCACATGGCGGTTTCTTATACCATTACTGACTTGCACTAAAAACAATATAGTGCCTTTCCAGACAACTCCTCCCAGAACAGTCACATATTCCCTCTCTTCAGGACAACTCAATCAGCTGCTCTACCAGAAGATTGGGATGGACCTCTCCACAGTGTGACTGAGATCCTATCAGACCTGTGAACGGTTGCCTCCTAGACAATGACTGATCCACAATAATTTCAAAAGTATAACTGCCCTTGTCAGAAGATTGGGTTACTAACTGATAACAGTCAAATATAGCCAGCTGATGCTCCCATTGTGTTTTCTCTGCCAGGATGGATATTCTGTTAGATTCATTCTATTGCTATACTTTTAGAGACATAAATTACTTCTAAATTTATGACTATGCCATAAATTGTTATGCATGTTAATTTTTTGGTTTTTTTTTAAAGTTAAATGCAAACAGCTCTTTTATCTCTATTTTAAAGACCTACATGTTCCAATGATTAAGATTTGTGGAATCTTCCCTTTAATAGATATGAAGCTGTTTTACTTTAGGGAGAGAATGTTTTCATCAAACAATAGCAACTGTGTTGTGCTCTCAGTGTAATAATGTCCAGGAGAATTATCTGAGTTGTATCAGTTTCAGTGCCATGGTGCTAGTGGTGAGCTCATGAATGCCTTGTGGGTATGAAGAAAACTCAGAGGTTCCACCAGCTGTAGCTCCTACACTCGGGATTCTGTCAAATGATTGGGCCAGCTTCAGGAACATTATTTTCACTTACCTTGTGTCAAAAAGTGTGAGCTAAGTGAACAAGGCAGCAAAATCAAGGAGGATGTTGAAGCATTGGGCTGTGATACTGACACAGACTGCTAGGAACTCATGCAGTTGTGGCATGAATGTGAGAAGGGGCTGCTTTGGCTCACGGCAGAGAGAGGTGGGATCCTGACCAACTATAGCATTATCTTAGCTAGTGTGCAGTGTGAATGTAACAGATCTTAAAGATGAGATACAAGACTGTGACATCTGTTTACTCACTAAGCCACATTGTTAATTGAAATTATTAATGATAGCTTTATTTCTACTAGGACATGAAGAAACTCCCACAAGTATGAGAAAAAATGGATAGAGGTCATAAAGAAGATCTTTTCTTATGGTCACCATGCTTTCACTTCATTTCTGGCTGTAAATAACTCTCAGTTCAACTAGTATCAGTAAAAACACATTTCAAAACCTAAATTTAAAACTTTGATATATGACAACTGTCCACTCTCATTAGAATGACTGCAAAAATGCCAAAAAACATGAAGTAGTTAAGAAGGACAGGTGATTTTAGATGTCCATTTCAGTGAAGCAAGCTGTCGTGCATTGCTAAAGGCTTTTGGAGACTGAGATTAGTAGTACCAAAGTTTGTTGTTTTTTTTTTCCCTTCTATTTTTTCTCTCAAAGATTGAATGATAGTGCCATCCAGACTAGAGTTCAGAATGGGTAAACAGCATGAGCAGCAGACAACAGTGGGTGATGTGAATTGGCCTCACAGCAATGCCACCAGGCTGTAATGTGTAGGATGGCCTTTCATGGTATATCAACATCAGCGCTAGAGCTGAGGATAGAATATCTTTTCATTACTGTGGCATGGGCTCCAGAACACATGGTGTAGGACAGGAGTGCTGTAGCCATCCTGGAGCTTCTGCATCTGCCCCGCAGTGCCTGCTCTCCAGTACCCCCAGAGAATTGGGCAGTCATGGCTGGACTAACTCCACCAGAATAATACTGATATTCTCCTCCTGACTGCCACTTCACCTGTTCACATCCTTGAATCCATTCCTATGGGACAATAACTACATCCAGTACAATAACTTCAACTTGCTACTTGCAATCTGTGCGATCCCTATCTGGGTTCTTTCCTCAGGGTAAAAAGGGGACCCACAAGCTGCCACAATCCCTGATGGGACTGACACTAGTGATCCCAAGAACCTTTGCAAGGGACAAATCATAGCAAGTGTTTATTGTCACACCTTCTCTGCTCCCTGATTTAACCAAACTTTATAGAATTATCAAAAGCTGTCTCCTCACACTAAAGCCAAAGCAAGAGCAATAGGTTGGTGGTCTTATGTATTCCTTTTTTCTCAAAGTCAACAATTACATTTAAAAAACAGAATTCTGCATTTATGCTCAGAAATTAGCAATGATCCCAAACAGAGACCATATATATTATTGAGTTGTCATGTATTTCACTGATCATGATTTAAAGTTTATTGGGAAAAAAATTCCCAATGTCACCAAAGATGAAAAAGAATAGGCTTCTGAAAAAGACCACAAATCAAAATAGAATAAGAAACAAGCATATAGATAGGGAAAAAAAAGGGGGGAAAAAAAAAAGAAAAATAAAAGGAAAAGACTGGCAGACAGACAAATATTCCATGCAAAGGAAGAGGTAGTTATTGTCTTTTAGCAAATCTGATTATATTTCTATCCCAAAGATACCACTGCTCTGGAGAATATGTAAGAGAAAGCAGCCAAATAAAGGTTTTGGATTTTCACAGCATTTGTTCTTACAAGAGCAGGGAAAAAAAGGAAAAAAAAAAAAAAAAAAGAAAAAATAAGGAAAAAAAAAAGGGGGGGGGGAAAAAAGGTTAAATTTACTCTCCAGAGAGTACTTTCTTTGGAAAGAAGACTTTGATGTGACCTACTTATCTTCAGTGTTCTTTGTTACTTGGCAACATATGAAATAAAATGGCAAACAGAATAAATGTGTTTGAGAGCCAGCAATGACATTTTTATAGACAAAGGAGTTAAAATATATAGTTACAAAGCAGAGAGGTGAAGTTAAAAAGTCTAAAGGACACAATCTTACTGAGCCATGTGGCCTTTTCCTGACCAGCAATCATTTTTGTCCTTATGATAGGTTTATTAATTGAAATAAAAGAGAAAGTTTTACATGTGATGACTCAAGTAACTGTACAGTAAGTGAAATGTTAGTTATAAGACAGAAAATTAGTAATTTTATAAAGCATTTTTTAAATTAATACCCGCATTTTGTTTTCAGAAGTAGCCATGTGGTTTCCACTGATTAGAGGTGAGGAGGGAGGCATCTTTAAATGCATGAGGGCTGACAAGTCCTTGACTATTCCAGACCCTGCCTGCCTCCTATCCCATTTTTTTGCTGTCGAGAAATTTCACTATTCTAATCAAAGGTTTGTGAATACTTGTATCAAAGGCTTCAGTATCTGCTAATGGCATCTAGACACAGAACCATGATTTGAACCTTTAAAACAGCTCAAAAGTGTGTCAAAAGGCTGTACATCCCACTAGAAAAACTAAGGAAGATTAAAATGATTAAATGGCAACAACAAACTTTTAAGGTGAAAGAGCAGAGGTGACTGCTCCAATCCTTCTTTACATGTTTTCTGTATTTTGATGTGTTTCATAGTATTTAATTCTACAAATTGTCATCTGGGACTGCAGATCACGACTTCAAAAGACCAAGTGAACATTTACCTTAAATCATTTTATGAAAACAAATTTTAAAATATTCCTGTTGAAGGCTCAAGTTGAGAAGAAAGAAGGTAATTCTGGAGGCAGCACCTGATAGTGACTGTGGACAATCCAATAAAAACCTTTTCCTGCATACAGGAACCAGGATGATGCTACCCTCAGCAAGGTCAGAAGGGCGTTTGGGTGCTTTCTCTGGGAATTTACGGCAGAAGGCAACATCAGAGAGCAGATGGTGCAACCCAGAAGGTCATGGTTGTTGCTTGCAATTTAGGCACCTCTGACAAGCCTTTGGCTGCCAGCCAATCTGCCTCCTTTCCTCATACCTACTCTGAAAATAGGTACCATGTGCCCCAACTGGCACAGCTGCTGGGGAAGGCAGCAACAGTCAGGGCAAGTTCCATCCAAATAAGATTGCTTCCTTGTGAGTTTGGAAGGTACAGACTCAAAAGTGAAAACTACAGTGTTCTCATCTAGGTGAAGATATTCTCTGCATGTACATAAAGGTACTTATGTATACACATATACACAGAGTTGAAACAGCAATATATTTTTTATTTCTCAGAAATAGTGAAAATTATTTCTTTTTACCTGCAAAGAAGCTTCACCCATTCATAATCCTAAGCAAATGTGACTATCTTTCAACAGAAAATATTTTCTTCTAGTGTAAATTCCTAATAAGACAGACAATGGAAACTACAATTCAGCCAAAAAAAACCACTTAGGCTTTTAGATGAAATTTAAGCAAATTAAGCAAAATAAAATTCATTGCAACCTTTAAATTTGACAGAAAATTACATTAAAAAATTTCAGTTATACAATTTTGCTTTTTACATTCTAATGCTTTCATTTAATACTTTTAGCTGTAAATGTTGAGAAGAACCTTAGAAAAACTACAAGAGTATAATATGAAACAACACAGAGAGAAGCTGCATCATTAAAATGAAAAATGCCACCAGAAAAATTAAATCATCGCTCCCTTTTACTTCCAAGTCATACTAGATTGTTCTGTGATTTTTTTGACTGTTCAAAGCAGATTGACAGTGAAGAAAATGTAGTGAGGAGGATACAATACTCTCTTGTCCTATCACAAAGGAACACAGAACTGGCAAATCATGGCTGCTGTCTTATTGATCAATGATCCAAAATATTAGAGAAATAATACAGTACAAGGTTCTGTTTTAAAACAAACAAGCAAACCAGCAAACAAACCAATCAGAACTAGGAAATACATGATAATATCAACTATTTTAGCTTTGATTGTCCAAAAGTCAAATAGCTCAAAATTTGGACATATTTTTCCTCTCCTATTTCAAAACTCAAATAGAAACTTATTTTACTTACAACAAGCTACAATTGCCTGGATTTTTCAAAGGATCCTTGAGCCAGCAAGCTAATAGTTGTTTATCTCTGTTCAGGAAATGTAAACACAAAATACACATCCATAGAGAAGCATAATGAATCTCCCACTGGCTCAGAAAACAGCAATGCTTCTTTGTTAGATGCCTAAGCTTTTATTCCATGAAGGTCTTACTTTTAAGTGTCTCCATGGTAATAGGAGAGATTAGATACTCAGCTGAAGAAAATCATCATAACTTCACAGCAATATACACTAGTTAAGAATCTGTACCACTTGTTAGCAATAACCCATAGTCCAAGGAAATCTCCTTTCTCTATAACAGTCTATTCTAACAGTTGATTACCAGTGTGCAATATGGCACCTGTGATGTAAGTGTGAACTGTATCTTGAAGGGCTTCTTTTCACTGTAATTCAGGTTCATTTTTAGCACACCTTTTGTGACAAATATTTTATCTTTTATCTATTGCAGGAGAGATCATGTTTGACCCCTGAGCATGATGGTATTTATGACAAAAATATAAGAAAGACAAAAGTCTGATATGGATCTTAAGTCCCCTGAAGGATGAACTTGCAGATCAGTAGCAGAAAGCTATGGCAAGAATAGATACAGTTACACTGAAAAATCTGACACATATGACACATGCTGTCTACCTGCTAACTCATCCAAACTTTGATGTCAAAAGCATTTTATAGCAGGTTTGGCTGATATCTTTTCATCATAAAACACTAGAAATATATCTTCCAGCTCACAGGACCTACAGTTAAAACTGATAGTACCTTATGTCCCTCCTCTCAGGAATTTGCTGGCTACTAGGAATGACATTTTCTTGCATTTCACTCTAAGTTTGTCTGTATCCATTTATATATGGGTACATACTTATTGCCCAAACAACAACAAAACAAAACAAAACAAAACAAAACCCTCAACTTTCTAAGAATACTTACCTATACCTAACCTTGTCTTGAAAAAAAAGACGGAGAAAACATTAAATTTCCAACCTAAGAAAAAACTTCCACATAATTTCTTTCCCTTTCTCCTTTTCCTACCATCCGCCTCTGCTTCTTCATATTGCTTCATTGCTAAATTCCTCCTCACTGCTATACTGCTCAGCACTTCAGAGCTTTTAGTCCAGAGCTCAAGCTCAAGCTAAGCAATAGATATTGCTTAGCTTGTTTCACATCCCACCTACTGTACATCTTCCTAAAACTTTTAAGAATTTTTCTGAGTAATTTCAACATTTATCATAAAACAGCAAAATCAATTTTATAAAAGAATTAATGTGTCAGGAAAAATCTTTGTTCTAGTAGGAACTTTCCATTCCTAATCGATATCACTTTTCTGTAGGGGACAAGGAAAGGAAGTGAACAGCTTTTAAACGGTGGTGTTGGTAACCAAGTCTATGAGGGTGCAGTGGCCTCTCTTTCTGGATACAGGGATATGTAGTATCCCTACCGGGAATTGTACTTAATTTTCCTTATGGAGATGTACTACAGAAGATAGGCAAAAATATCAGAATAATTCTATCACTGACTGTGGAAACAGCACATATTTGGGGTAAAAGGAAAAAAAGCTTGGAAATGTGCCTAATAATCTCACAGTTTTATATTTACTGGAGACATAAGCTATTCTTTTAACATAAGGTTTTTACTACTTTTTCTTCCTAGTAAGAAAAAAATAATAATTATTCAATAGAATGTATCTTGAGGAAAAACTTATCCCCTACATGACAGAAAAACTTAAAGCTCAAGAACCGTAATAGCTGTGAATATTAAAACTGTATACAATCACATGCAGAAAAAAGAATCCAGTGATTTTTTTAATGAGAAAGGAAAAGTGAAGAGTCATCTGGAAGGATTAAGTTAAATCTTTAATGTCCCCATTTCTCCATATGGAAAATACCACCCAAAGAATTCCTCTCAGAAATTATGAAAAAACATTGCAACATTTTTTTCAGAGGTTACTCTTTTTTTATCAGCAATTTTTTTTTATGGTTCCATCATCTTTAATCCTACATGCAATGCTTCTTTAACTCTGTTTGGGCATGACGGGCAAGTATACAAGGTCTACTTTTTGAAAATAAGGTTTCAACAATCTTTGTGCTTTATTACATTCTGAGCTCTTGCTATGCTGTCACAGTACAAAGAGTAAATAAATCACAGATGACCAGAGCACTGCACCCCCATACTCCAGAAGGAGCTTGGAGCTGTATCCATTAATCATTTGATTCCAATTCTGCTGTAGGTAGTGTTTGGCATGTGCATGCCAGCACAGTAAAAGCATTTGGCCAAGAAACAACACTTTAAAATTAAACGATTTTTAGATCCATGTTTCCTCTATGTTGTTCTGGCCTCTGATGTTAAAAATAAATACCAATCTAATAGAAGTTAAAAGGAAGAAGGGGAATTTTCCTCCTGACAGAAATCACTTCCATGAGCATTCATTGCTCCTCACTTATTCTCTAGGGAAAAAAAAAAAAAAAGAAAGAAAAGTAGAAGCTAGAGTGAGAAAAGAGAGCCAGAGAAAAATGTTCCTTGTAGAATCAATTCTACCACACAGGGTAGCTCCCAGCATTAATTCTGTGTGCTAGAGAAGTTTCACAGAGGAAAAGCTTTAACCATCAGCCAAGATCTATATGGAACACATGGCTGGATGGAAATCTGTGAAACAAATATTTCATATGTTTACCTCTACATATCCTAAACAAAACAATTCCCAATAATTCTCGTCTATTCTTAAGATTTTCCTCTGATGGAGATTTCCAAATCTTGACGTACTTCAGTTGTCCAAAGTTCACAGAAATTGTGATCTACAACACACAGGCTGCAATTAAAGCTCATCCTCTTCTGTTCTTCCCGCTGAGAAAGCAGGAGAGGTATTTCTTCCATCTTTGTACAATCCTTGCATAATAAGGATTACTATGATGACCTTTTGCTTTTATCCAGTTTCCCAAATGCTCACTGCTTTGTTTTTTTTTTTCCAGGTCTGTGACATCTCTAGTTTGTTCATACATTTCTTCCATATCTGCATTGTCCTCATTCAGATGAATAGCCATGATAAAATCAATAGGCAACTGATGTATATTTTAACCTAATGCAAAGAGATTACAAACAAGTTCAAGAACTCTGCTTTGTTGTGTTTTGCACAAATGCTCAGTAGCAGGTAATCAGTACTCCCAGCTGCTCAGGATCCAGTAGGTTAGGTGAGATACTATGACTGGTCATTAGGCTAAGGACCAGGGCACCTATATCTATTTCTACCAGCAAATTTCCAGAAGACACTATTTTAGAACTTCCCTTTCAAAAATATGTAGCTAGATATTTTCTACTTTATTTTTAAAATTAGTTTTAGAGCTACAGCTTAAAAGGTATCATTTGCCTATCCAATAGATAAGGCTATTTTATGTACATGGTTTTTATTAGGAGGAAGCTATGTGCTTACTCCACCAAGACTGCGACTGTGTCATCCTTAGTAGCTTTATTGGACTTCAGGCTTGAGTTTCCAGAATTAAATGTTCCAGGAATTTTTATCTGCAATGCTTATAGCGCAGTTTGGCTGGGAGGCTATCCTGCATGCTCTGGAACATGTTGTATTCACAGAATTCACAGAATCACAGAATTTTTTGAGTTGGAAGAGACCTTAAAGATCATCGAGTTCCAACTCCTCTGCATGGGCAGGAACACCTTTCACTTCAACAGCCTGTTCAGAGCCCCACCCAACCTGCCCTTGAACACCTCCGGGGATGGAGCCCTCACAACATCTCTGGGCAGTCTGTTCCTGTTTCACCACCCTTACACTGAAGAATTTATGCCTGATCTCTAACCTAAATCTCTCTTCTTTCATCTTAAAACCATTACCCCTTGTCCTCTCACTGCAAGCCCCTGCACAAAGATCCCTCCCAGCTTTCCTGTAGGCCCCCTCCAGGTACTGGAAGGTCACTATGAGGCCCCTGCGGAGCCTTCCCTTTTTCAGACTGAAAAACCCCAACTCCCTTAGCCTGTCTTCATAAGAGAGGTGCTACAGCCTTCTGATCATTTCTGTGGCTCTTCTCTGGACACATTCCAACAGGTTCACATCTTTCTTCTGCTGAGAGCACCAGACCTGAATGCAGTATTCTAGGTGAGGTCTCACCAGGGCAGAGCAGAGGGGCAGAATCACCTCTCTCAATCTGGTGGCCACACTTCTTTTGATGCAGCCCAGGATGGAGTTGGCCTTCTGGGCCTTCTGCACATTGGTGGCTCATGTCCAGCTTTTGATCCTCTAGTATCCCCAGGTCTTTTTCCACAGGGCTACTCTAAAGTGTGACCTCCCCCAGCATATCTTGGGTTACCTTGGCCCAGGTGCAGGACTCTGCACTTGGCCTTGTTGAACCTCATGAGGTTCATCTGGGCCCACTTCTCCAGCTTGTCCAAGTCCCCCTGGATGGCATCCCATCCCTCAGGCATTTCAACCACACTACCCAGCTTGGTGTCATCAGCAAATTTACTGAAGGTGCTCTCAATGCCACTGTCAATTATCATTAATGAAGATATTAAATAACACTGGGCCCAGCACTGACCCCTGAGGGACACCACTTGTCACTGTTTTACATCTGGACTTAGAGCTGTTGACCACTACCCTCTGGATGTGACCATCTACCCAGTTCCTTATCCACTGAACAGTCCACTCATCAAACCCATATCACTCCAAGTTAGATAGAAGGATGTTGTGGGGGACCGTGTCAAAGGCCTTGCAGAAGTCCAGATAGATGACATCCACTGCTTTTCCCTGGTTGACTGATGTAGTCACTTTATTGTAGAAAGCCACTAGATTGATCAGGCAGGATTTGCCCCTGGTAAAGCCATGCTGGCTGTCCTGGATCTCCTCCCTGTCTTCCATGTGCCTTAGCATGTCTTCTAGGAGGATCTGTTCCATGGTCTTCCCAGGCACAGAGGAAGCTGATGGGTCGATAATTCCCAGGGTCCTCCTTTCTACCCTTTTTAAATATGGGCGGAACATGTCCTTTCTTCCAAACAACAGGGACTTCACCTGACTGCCATGACTTTTCAGTATTAATAATAAAGGACTGTAAACTGATAATGCATCATAAAATGTATTTATGACATTTAGACAGCTGAACCTATTTGGAGTAGTGCTGACCTAGATTAACATGTTCATTAAATCGGTAAAGCTTGTGGCAGTCTTTCCCTACCCCTTCTCCCCCCGTTAGCAATTTATCCAGCAGAAGACCTTGATGGGTCAAAAGCCATCTCACAGTGGACAAATGAAAGAAAATGAGGAGGTACCTATTTCAACACAACTGCTTCCCATAGTCTCGATATTAGGTAAATCTCATGTAATGGTAAAATGAAATATTGCTTCTCTTCAGGACAGGTCAGGACAAACAGCAAATCTTTATGCATTTGCCTTACTGAGGAAATCCTGATACTTTCATTGAAACTGAATCCTTCATTACCCTTTCCATCAAGGACTTTTGAGCACTTCAGTGATGCCAGTATCCCATAAACCTGCGAGAATTCTTACATAATCTTCAGATGACACTGGTTATTATCAGTATAGATAAAGCTTTAGGTAGATATCTGACTTTTAAAAACATAGCTGAAGCCTTCAAATGTCCTGAAGTACTTAAGCACTACAGGTGTTAAAGTTAGAAGCAGCTGTTGTTAACTCTTAAAGACTACTGCTCATGAAGATTTTATGCTCCTTATATCCTATAACACTGAAAATGTAACATTCGCATCCCAAATCATGCAAGAAAAATAGTATTAATTATTCTTGAATAAACTACTATTTGTACTTAAAACATAGTGTCTATTTACAGAGTGAGGAAGGTGGAGAAGAAAAAGAATAAAAAAACCCATCCCAAAACAAGAAATCTGAATCTGTTGTGTAAGGGAAAAATAGTAAATTAAATTGTACGACTACACTGATAACTGCAGTCCAAGTAATATGTAAATTTTACATGAAGACACCACAATCTAGTAATTAAAATACAACTATAAAAAGGAGGGGAAATAAAGTGTTCTCCAAGTCCTGAAGTGAGCAGTCTCAAGCAGAAAAAAACCATCTTTTTATTTAATATTTTTTTTAAATTTATTTTATTTCTACCATATCACTGTAAATCTAGAGTAGGGGAAAACAAAACAAAACAAGTTATCTAATTTTGCATTGGATATGTTTCTTCTGCAGTAAGCCATCATTACAGTTAATTGCAAGCACTAAATGGAAGATAAGGCTGAGTCTGTTTTGTAGTTTTGACTACTGCATTAGCATTTATATTTGATTCAATGTAAATTATTTTTCATTTTCAGTAGATGCTCTTCATTTTGAAATTTTATCCACATGTGTACTGCCAATGAATCAAGTTGTGAACTGAGTATCAATGATAAACTGCAATAGCTTAAGAGGTTATATCTTATTGTTATCTAAAAGTAGTTGCTGATCCAAAATCTGCTCAACTTGTTCACAGATTGAGGTTTTGCCTTTTTCTTGTTCAGAAAATCTAGGCCTACCTGGTTAGCTTTTACTGGGAAAATTCAGGTTTATGTCTCCACTTTAAAGAAAGCAAGCTGAGAACTGAAATCTTGCTTTACCAGGAGTACAAAATCTTTGGTGATTGCCTGAGCTACAAAACAAGTCTTCTGCTCCACCTTTCATGTGAGAGCAGTTGCACTTTTTACAAGGAATTAAACACTGGAGGGGAGAAGCAGAAGTAGGTAGTGGCTCTTACGAGTAGCATTTTTTCTTTCTCATCTCCAACTACGTCCCTTCTTTGCTTCAGACCTCTGACCTCTCTGCTGTTGTTACACATGACCAGATTCCACAGACATATGTAAGGAGACATTTACATTTCAGGACTCTTGAATACTGGAATTACATCACAGTAGGAATAGTAAGAAGAGCCTGGTTGTTTTCCGATGTATATGCATGAATGCTGACAGTGGCAGTTTGTGCTACTTTTCTCATCTCAAGACAGCGTAAATAACTCAGGAAAGAAAAATATATTTTCACAATCTTTTGCAGAGGGGCTTTACCCAAAACTCAGAATCTGAATTCCCCTGATGTCTGGAATATACAAAATCTGAGTAGATCTTCATTTTGCTTAGTGGTTTACAAACATCACTGATTTAAAAGTTTCAGTTTTGGGTTCTGAATAAATGTGTTTAACTGTAAAGCCATCATTTCTCCCTTCAGCATAGGTATCAGTTCTTGGCAAAGCCTGCAGCTCTAAGCTAAATGCAGTCGTGCCTTACATGTAGAACTTATCTTTGGTTTTAAAGAATACTAGATGAGCAGGGCAAACAAGATCCTATTCCTCTCAGGTACTGCTGAATCTAGATATCCTTGGTAATAGCTATGTCTAATTACATGTTACTGCCTAATCCTACAAGCTGCCCTCATAAGCACTTCTGGCTGTAGCTTTGTTATTAATTTATATGTTAATTTTCCAGTGATGCTAAAAATTGTAGCCAAAATTTTCTTACAATACATTTCCTTGGGCAATCTAATTTTAGATTCTGCAACTTCATTAAACTTGCAATGTACTGTAATCCTATGTGAGGCTTGATCCTGAACCATCAAAGTCAATGCATACCTTCATTATGATATGCACACACATACATATTTATGAAAACATTTTAATTTTGGCATTTACATATTGAAGCAGAGATAAATAGGATAAGAATTTTTTGCAACTGCTAGTACTTTATCTTTCATTAACATTTGTCCCAAATTTGAGATTCCTAACCATTTTTTTTTCTGATTCCTAACACATCAAAATCAGTTGGAAAAATATTTAATCAGAGCCAAACAGAAAAAAATAATTTCTAGAAGTCCAATATTGCCAGCCTTTCTGTTCAAGTCTATATTAAAGTCTGTATTTTGAAGTTTTATCTGTAACTCAACATCTTTGTATTCTAACTTTGACCTCTTCACGTAATTAAAATCTAAAAGCTCATACAGCATTTTGGAAAGAAAATTAAAGGCAGGTGAGAAAATATCAACACAGTAATTTGGAGGATGATGTTATGTACAAATGTTGGGGCTGAGTAGACAATTCCAGTACTAATTTAGACTGGCTCAGGACCACTGTCTGCTTCATATGGAATACTAAGCAAGGATTAATTTTTTAGTCTCAGATGTTTTCTACACGAAGTTCATTGATATTATAGAGCCAGGCACTGAAAAACGTTCTTCTCCACACTTATTCTGCATGTGCCTAGTAGAGAATTTTCATTATTTAAGTTAAAATATCATTTTTCTATGAGAAGATTTATAATAACAAGTAATTTTAACAAATATTTTAAATGTACAGTTGAAATATAATACATGGAATCTAATCAAAGAAATATTTTCTTGTGAAATTTCAAACCACTCTCTAGCTACTGTACTTACTCCTCAGGAATATGAGGAGATATATATTAGTGCAATAAGACTTTCCCTGTGAAATTACACAATGTCTTTTTAATAATAAAATACAACACAAACTTAGTTGCACCATGGTGTTAGAAAATGTAGTGCTGGCATCCAACATTAAATCCGGCTTTTCAGTCCAGAGGTTCTTCTTTCAACCAATGGAGAAGTCAACCACAAACAATTTGAGAAAATATGATGGTGAGCCAATGATCTACCTGAGTCTGCAATATCTCTGGAAATCTCCACTGAAGGGAAAAAAATATACTAAGTAATCATTATCATATTTAGATACAACCCAATAGAAGTTTGGCAGCCTAAGGAGCTTGAAACCCCCTTTTGCTTTAACTTTGTCTGACAGAAACCTTCTCTGACCTACCTGCTTAAATGTGCCTTCCTGTTACAGCTTGACAATGGTATGGCTTTCCCCACAGACACTGCTCTTCTTCTCTGTCTCCTGTTTGAACTCTCAGCTCACCTGAGTCTATGCAGACAGAGGAATAATGGACTTAAGCCATTTTTCATCCTAAATTCTGAGTAGGTCACTTTTAAATGCTTTGAGGATATGTCTGTAGTTAAAGAAAGATGAAATCCTGACCAGAAATAGTAAGTGGCTGTGCCTTTCAGGGCCCTGGCTTCGAATTTCAGTCTGCATTTTTCCATAAAGAAAAAGAAAAAGGAAAAAAAAAAAAAAAAAAAAAAGTGTCTGAGTAAAAAGAAAAAACAAAACACAAGAATTTAAGCCTTTTTTTGGCTTTTTTATTTGAGTATGCATTTTTACTTAATACTTTGTCATTGTGGATGAGCAAAAGGCTAGGCTGATTGAGGGTTAATACACCACCACCTTAGACCACTGTTATTTGCATTTTATGTGTCTTGCACTCACATCTTATCTGCTGGCATCACCAGGACAGGAGATCTGTGCTTAGATAAAGGAATAAATATGACATACACTGAATATCAGGGCTTTTAAAGTCACTGTCATCACAGCGTTCTTCTAGTAAGCAGTGAGTAGTGAATGAGCTTTGGAACAGTTCAGTTTGCTGCTTGTTTCCTGTCAAGTATTCACCAGCTTCTATCTGTACTGCTGCATCAGTTGTTGGACTGGCAGGCAGCAAGAACACTGACAAAGCAATGGGAATCCTCTGTGCTGTCCTGGTTTAAGCCAGGATGAAGCCAATTTTCCTTTTACTGAATTTTTTTTTTTTTTTTTTTTTTTTCAGCAAGCTTGCTTTTAACTAGTCACAGTGTGTTCTAACTAAGGCTGATAACAAAGGAATGTTTTTCTAACTGTTGGATCTTCAAGGTCACACCTTTACTTTGCCAGCTCAGACAATACGGGGAGAGCTATGACCCCCCCCCCCAGGAGGCTGAGTTAGACAGACAGCAAAACTGGCCAGAGGTATTCCATTCCATGTACCTACATAAGCTCAGAGGAAGATCAGAGATCACAGAAGACAACTTCCTTCCTGCTGTTTCTTCTTCCCTTCTCTTCCGTCCATGGCTGGTGTCCAGGGAGGACTCCATCCATCCACCACCGTCGACACCCAGGCTCGAGCTCTCCTGACCCTCATCACTCTCTGCTTTCTTCAGCAGCTCCAGAATTTCTCAGGACTGTTCCCAGCTCAGGAGATGCTGTGGGAGCTGCTGGGTGTGTGGGCAGGAGAGAGGCTTTTGCACATATCTGAACATATTTGTATGCAATTGTATATATTTTCTTATATCATTAGTGTTTAATTAAAGCTGTGTAGTTTAGTTTTCAATCCAGCCAAGTCTCTCTCTTTTTTTCTCTCTGTCCTTCCCTACCTGGGTGGGAGGGGGAGGGGATTGAGAGTATTGTCAAACCTGAGTCAAACAGTGACAGCTATCTATCCTAAGGATGCACACAGCAAAAGAAAAATTAGGGGGTTGACCTTACCACCTGACCTACTTGCCCTGAGAAGGCTGGAATTACTGGCCAGCTTATCATTTCCTTTTACACAAAAATACAGAGCACATGTGCAAATGCATTTACTGAGAGCTTAGAAGCAGATGTTGTCTTTCCCCAGCAAACACAGTGACAGAGGTAATACTAAGAACTTTATTTTCATGCTAAGGCTGCACAGCTTATTCTTTACTAAGTTGTGTTTGTGTTGGAGGCATGCATTCTAGGAAAATGCAAGTTTTACAAAGGTTAATTCACAATAAGAAGCACAAGTTGTCTCTCAGATCATGGCCTCAAAAAGTAGTTTTGGATCCAGGCTATAGTGACTTAGGTTGGGCCAAGTTTTCACCCTAGATTTTACTAAAGGAGGTAAAGGAGTCTTTTCAGAAATCAGTATCTTGGATGTTACCACTTCTGAACAGATCAAGTCAAACTTGGGATTCTGTACTTCTAATAAAGAAAGGGCTATGAAGTAATTGGATTGCATCTCCAATGTTTTGTTGCAGAAGCATATAAAAACTAAAATATGTGCAGTTTTAACAGAAAAATGTAAGATTTTTTTTTTTCTACACAGAAAAGGAAAATAGATTATTTTCTCAAAAGAAAGGACAAACAGCTTCAACTGTAATATTTTTATTAGAACTTGTATTCAGAGACACAAGTCTCTGCTCTACAAGTAGAGCATCCTCTTATTCAAGTGGTCTTTAAATATGTGAGGGAAGATATTCTATGTCTGGTTTGAGACCAATATTCTAGGGCTTCTATTAAATCAGTTTTCACAACTAATTTGGGGTTTTAAAATACTTTTTTCCATTTTATCAGAAAAAAAAAAATCTATTTTAAAAATAGTGAATTAACAAAGGTCTCAAATTACAGGAAACTACAACATGGAAGTGATCCATGCAATTATGACATTTTCTATACTCCACATGGCAAACTCTAATTACAAGTTATTTCCACAGAACATAATGCCTCTGTGAGGGAACTGGACAAATGGAGACAAATTGCATAATTATATAATTCTGAATTTCAAATAAATTTTGAAGAATACTATCTACATCTCATTATCAATATAAGGAAACAATATCGTTAAGGACCAGTCAGTTTCAGAAATCTGTCTTGTGAAGAGCACACATGTAACACATTTGATCTTTACATATAATCCTTTTACAAATGCGAGCATATTTTGCAGCTGTTGAGAACAAAATAGCTGTTGACATAAATGGCATAGATATACACATAAGACTAGATCACCAACAGAGTAGAAATAGATACAACCGAACTCCGGTCAGATAGTGGTGCTGGGTAAGGTAGACAGGTATTGGTGGGAATATAAGAAAGAAAGAAAAAAAAAACAAAACCAACAAAAAACCCATTAAAAATTGCATTATTCTCCCTGAGCTGCAGTTCATAATAATTTTTGTGTGTTTTCTACGCTGCAGAATTGTAAATCCAATATAATTCCCTCTATGAATATATTTCTGTGAATAATAAATGTGTAAGTATTTGTCACACTTTTCTGCATTAAAATAAATTTAAAAAAAATAAAAATAAAAATAAAATAAGCTGGCTGGAATCTTCCTGTATATTTCAGAGCTCTGCTATGACTACTTAGCAGTGTTTAGAGTTCGATTGCAAGGAAGGAAAATTGCTATTGTGGTCCACTTAAAAGGAGCTCTGCTCCCTGAAGAGGGGGTAAACTGTCAGTGGCAAATAATATCCTCCTGATGTGCTACTGCTGAGACGCTTCAACACCAAGGCACGTTACTGAAAATGTGAGAAAGACAAGGAAAAAAAATAAAAAAAAAAAGAAGGCATAAATATAAGCCATATGAGCCCTCTCTGAGAATATCTCTAGGGAAGAAAATACCTTTTGCACACCAAGCATGTACTGTAAAGCATCTGCCCAAGGCAGGTCCATGATATTGTCACTAACAGGGATTTAGGAACACAGGAATTAACTTCCTGGTCTTCACAGTACCTGCTAAAGATGGTTTTATGTACTGTGCATAGCACAAGGTTGCACAGGTGGGCTTAGTTAGAACTGGCTCCTTCTCTGGAGTATGCAAGGCTCGGTACCTACATATGCCAGGTGGACTCACAAGACACGGGGCAGGCTGAGCAGCCTGCCTGCATGCAGAGTGGGGACAACCCAGAAGTGAGCTGCAAGGCAGTCGTGTGGAAAACTGACAGGAGGCAGAGCAGCCTGTGCTCATGCTCTGGGGATTGCTGTCTCAGAACTGTGTACACATAGCCCTGATAGACCTTGCCTTATTTATGCAATCAGTGAGCAATGATGCTAATACCTTTTTTTATTTTCTCCCTATCATAGAATCATATAATGTCTTGGGTTGGAAGGGATCTCTAAGGTCATCTAGACCAACCCTGCTACAATAAGCAGGAACATCTCATACTAGAACAGATTGCTCAGAGATCCATCAAGCCTGACATTGAATGCCTCCAGGGATGGGGCTTCCACCACCTCTCTAGGCAACCTGTTCCAGTGATCCACCACCTTGATATTAAAGAACTTTTTCCTAATTTCCAACCTAAATCTACCCTTCTCTAGCTTAAAACCATTACCCCTTGTCCTATCATTACATGTCCCAATGAACAGATCTTCCCCAGCCTTCTTATAGGCCTCTTTCAGATATTGGAATGTTTCTATAAAGTCCCCCATAAGTCTTCTTCAGACTGAACAACCCAAATTCCCCCAGCCTGTCTTCATAAAAGAGGTGATCCAGCCCTCTGATCATTTTTGTGGCCTTTCTCTGGATACACTCCAACAGGCCCATGTCCTTCTTGTGTTGGGGGCTCCAGAGCTGGATGCAGTACTCCAGGTGAGGTCTCACCAGGGCAGAGAAGAGGGGCAGAATCACCTCTCTTGACCTGCATGACGACACTTATTTTGATGCAGCCCAGGAGGAGGCTGGCTTTCTGGGCTGCAATTATACTTTGGTGGTTTATGTCCAGCTTTTGATCCACTAGTACCCCCAGGTCTTTTTTCACAGAGCTGCTCTCTAGCATGGCTTCCCTAGCCTGTATCCATATCGCTGGTTGCCCTAGCCTAAGTGCAGGACACTACACATGACCCTTCTGAACATCATAGTATTAACCTGGGCCTGCTTCTCCAGTTTACCCAAGTGTCTCTGGATGTCATCCTGTCTGATATATCAATTGCACCACCCAGCTTGGTGTCATCAGCAAACTTGCTGAGGGTGCTCTCAATGCCACTGTCTATTATCATTAGTGAAGATATTAAACAACACTGGGCCCAGTACGGACCCCTGAAGGACATCATTTGTCACCGTTTTCCATTTGGACATCAAGACACTGACCACTACCCTCTGGATGCAGCCATCCAGCCAATTCCTTATCCACTGAACAGTCCACTCATCAAATCCATATCTCTTCAACTTATAGAGAAGGATGTTGTGGGGGACCATGTCAAAGGCCTTACAGAAGTCCAGATGGATGACATCCATAGGTGTTCCCTTGTCCACTGATATAATCACTCCATTGTAGAAAGCCTTGACCCTATTCCTTCATTTCTCTGTCTCTCTACTTGATTTTGTTCTGAAATCATCTTTCTGTGTCTGAAGTTGCCCTCTCTTAGTACATTAATACAATATAATTTGCACAAGTAAGGCAGCAAAACAGCTAAGGAAGCAAACATTATTGTCATTATTTCATGTTTCCAATTAATTCAAATGGCAAATGTATTGGAAATCAATACAGTCTATCAGAAATAAATTATTAAAGCAGATGGCAAGCTAGGGAAAATAGCCCTTCTTGTAATTGAAAAGCTAACTGAGAAGGATGTACTATAATTGATCTCACAGGTAGCTGGAAGAATAATTTTATTCCCTTTTGCTTTCTATAGGCTTTTTTTTTTTTTTTTTTTCCCCAGTGTACAGGCCACAGAAAGCATTTAAAATGCATTCCTATGTATATTTACAATTTTCATTTGCAAGATATTGTAAAAAGGAAGGTTCTATTATCAAAAACTATGCAGTTTATTTTCGTTCCCCTTCTTCAGTCTCTGTCTTTATGCAATAGTTCACATGCAATGCATGTAACTTCTTTATTATTATGGCTAGCCTTACCTACCTTCATCTAGGCTGTCAAAATTTACTTAGGTTTACTTAGCAAATGTAAGGAAAAATCAAAGGACAAATAAAAATTTCTGCTCTACACCCTGCTTGCTGTGAACATGAAGATCTCTGTTTTCTGTAACCTTTTCTATACACCCTGGGCAGATTTCCATTTTCTTTTGCGATAATGCTTCAGTGGATTGCAGCCTTGTTCTTCCTCCTGACCAGCCTTCTCCTACAATCCCTTCTTGCTTTGAAATATATCCATGGGTCACCCTTTATGCCAGATATGAGGATTAGAATTTCTTTAATCCTATTAACTTTAACATCAATAGGCTATTTTCACAGAGGTATCTTTTGCTAAATCCTTTCCCATGCAGTGTTTAAAGTTATTCTTAGGCTGTTTGTTTACTGTGTTGCCTTGGTGGGGGGGCACTCTCCTCAGAGGCAGGAGAAGACCACTCAGATTCTCTTGTAGTCTGATTTGAAACAGTAATGGGAACCAAAATCTCTGACCTTCCAGCAAGGTGCTGTCTCCACCCTACTGCAGAATATAGTCTCTTTTAAAGCAGCTGTTCAGCTTTTAAATACTCAAAATCAAATAGAGGTGCATCAGCAGGACCGAGACGAACCTCTGCTCAGCTAACAGTTCTGCAATTCATGCAGGAGGAGTGAAAGGCAAAAGCAGAATGTGGAGGGTTAGTGTCCTCTCAGGCAGAGGACAAAACTTCACTAACTCAATTATATCCTGGGTGGTCCACTGCTTTAGACATGTCATGGAATACATGGATTCTTTCGCTTCTTGAAATTTTGCATACTTTTTTTCACTGACTTTTACTAGAAGTGGCAGGCTTTCTCATTTGCATATTAAAAACTTGCCTAAAATGAACTCACTTTTACAAATGTGTTCAAAATAAAATAATATCTTTTTAATTGATTTAAATTATTTGTTATTGGTATAGTGGCTATTAAATAAATATATTTACAAGGCTTTCCTGCAGCATATCTTATACTTACAGACAAGTAAAACTTTTTCATTAGCAGTTTCAGTATGTATGTATCTACCCATTGCAGATCTATGTATGACTTACACCTGGAGCAGATGGGAGTCATTATTTCTTTCAATAACTCTTCAATTTTATTTCCTTCCTCATGGAATGCAACTAATTTCTTTCTCAAACCTGAAAACAACCCACAGCCTTTATATCTTTTTCTTTGGCATCCAGTCTAACCTAACTAATGACTGGGATGTTCACAACAGAAATTTTTGCTTGGCCCTTGACATCTGACATATCCAATATCCTGGAGTTTTGCTTGTTTCTTGAGACCATTTAATCAGTCAGTAAATATATTGTAAAACAAGCAAGTTAGCAGCTAATGTGAACTTTCTTGCATTTCTTTGTCAGTACAGCAAACACAATTATAAATCCATTTGTTTCCCACATTCCCGCTACTATGTGACAAAATATGATGATAGGATGAATTCTAAGATTAGAATTTCAATTCAGAAATAAGTTGCTTCACTCTAATTTAGCATATTAAATGATTCAGTGATAGCTGGCAATCTAGGACAAAAATAGGGCAGAGCATGAGAAAAAAATGCAGAGAAAACAGACTCTTTCACCCACAAATATATGGGATTATATTATATGAGATACCAAAGGAAGAGTTTACCATTCATGGGAAAATGAAGTGCTATCAGTTTCTAAAGTTTAAAGAAATGGAGAAGGAATATGATACATCAAATTGTGAAAAGACTTTTTCAGCATGTTTGGGGCCAGGGATTGTATTCAATTTTGTGTCTCACATTTGTTTCCTCATTTTCTACTCTCTTTCTGGCTCAGATCTCCTGTCTTTGTGTTTCAGGACATTAATCATTCTAGTTCTAAACCAAAGATTTTAGCTAGATCCGCACAAAACTTCTGTAATGAAATTGAAGAAATCCAGACCAACCTGTTTGGGAGTTTTACTCCTGCTAGCAGGAAAGAGAAATTCAAAAGTAAGAGAAAAAGACTGGAAAAAAAAATATAAATTATCTATATGCTTAATTTCTGTGTTTAATAAAAAAATTTCCAAGGGTCCAATTATGTGTTCATTTAGTAAATAGCTAAAAATATTTCTGATGCTACTATTTTGTGCTGTTACCACTTTCTGTTGGAAATTACTGCCCTTTCAGCAACAGAGAGCAAAGCCTGGACACATGAGCATGTCCTTTTCCGATCAGTGCACAGCCAGCCAATTTGATATGCAGCCACCAAATAATTGCCATATGAACCAGCTGAAATGGAATTGTCTTAACCTTCAGTGGTGGGGTCATTTTAGGCAGTGCCACTTTACCATCCCTAGAAAAAGGCAGTTGCACATGTCCTCATTCACATCAATTTCACAGCAGTGAATGTGCAAAGATATGATCCTGTGCTAGACTTGCTGACATGCGCTGATACTGCACTGAGCTACCACCTAGCATGAAGCATGTTAGAAAACAGGACCCTAATCAATCATAAAATGAGGAACAACTCCATTTGAAACAGTAACCAAATGAAAAGCAACAGGTTTTGGCAGAGTTCTGGTTTTCTGCAGCAGTTAGCTTTGCTCCAAGTCAGAACCATGTTCTTGGAAATTACCTGACATTACAATGACAATGAAATTTTCATGGTCAACATTGAAAAATATAATTTGAGTGTGAGCTTCAGCACTTCCCATTCATATTCTGAAAGCAAAAGTTCATTCTGATTCACATGCCAAGGCAAACAGCACTGGTGCAGACACATCTGCACAGAAGGAAATCAGCAAAAAAGGGGCTTTTGCTGAGCTCCCCTGAGCTGAGGAAAAGCCCGGACAGTGCTGAAGGAAGGGCAGCTCATCAGAGGATTGCTGAGGAGGTGTAGGTGGAGGCCACCCACCAGTCCCACAAAAGGCAGCCCCCAGGGAATGCCAGTGACCAGAGCAGGCAAACAAGGTGTGGTGTTGGGTGGCCGTTTGTGTGTAAGAGTGCACAGGGAGGGTGCTCCTTCAAAGGGCTCTGCTCTGACATCATCTGCATAGGTCAAGGGTTCTCATCCTACATGACTCACAAGGCAGACTGGTGAGCACTCAGAGGAGGCCCAAGGCTGCTGCTCCAGCAGGAGGGCTGGTGCAGCATCCCTCCCAGTAGTGGCTAAAACCTCCACCCAGGTGGAGCTGTTGGAAGGAGAGGCTGCTGTACAGACCTTCAGGAAGTGCCTAGACTTCTTGCATGGGGCAGGGATAGGTGAGAAACCTGCCTGAAAATGGTGTGCCCAGGTGGAGGACCTCCTGCAGCAGGTGGCCAAGCTGCAGAAAATGGTGTAAAGCCTGCATAACATCAGAGAGGAAGAAAGAGATATTTATAGGTGGATCAATGCCAAGGCTGCAGGGAACCTAGAGACTATGTCAATTATCCCACAACGTCTCAGTGACTGCAATCAGATCGTGGCTGTGTGACTGCACACAAATCTCCAGTTCTTCCTGTTTATTCTCCATACTTTGTGCATTAGTGTATAAACATTTCAGAGAGGGAAAATACTAGCATGCTGCCCCAAAAATGCTGAGCCCCAATATCCAGGCACCTATCTAGCAAGCCCAGTTGTATTCCCATCCCCCTTTGAATCTGGTTCAAACCTCTCTGGATGAGCCCTTCGAGCTCTTGTCCTCTTGTTGCCATAAGGCTTGTTTCCAGTGGACCTGGTTTTATCCCCTAGCCCCTTCAAACCTAGTATAAAGCCCTATCAATGACCCTTGATAACTCTTGGCCAAGAATTCTTTCCCCGCCTTGTATGATAGGTGTATAAAGCTAGATGAGGAAAATGCCTTTAAATAAGGTTAAAACAAATTAAATATCTCCATACAAATACTCCAGAAGATGAAAATCAATCAAAATCACATTCCTGGAAGTGCATGATAACACTTACAAACACTAATTGGAAAAAGAAATAAAAACAATTGATACTGGTAGTTGACTTTTGTTCCAAGAAAAAGACAAAAATTGCTTACATTTGGGTTTTTTTCAGTAGTATATTTTATTCAGATGCTAATTTTGTATGTTAAAAGCTCTGGTGCATTTTTATATTTTATTTCTTGTAATATTCTGGCAAACAAAAAGACTGTTATTCAGACATAACATATGATGATTTCAAGTAACTTATTTGTGAAAGTTCCCACTTCTAGTTGGCTTTCAGAGAAGTTAGCATTCTATTCTGACATAGGCTGTTCCCCTACAGACATTCCCAGCCAGCTCAACTCAAGATGCAAAGTATAACATACGAAAAGAGGTCTCAAGCAACAAGAAGAAAGAATTTTACCAGTCTGAAAACTAATTTACTGTTGTTCCCAAGCATGCTTAAGCACATTCTCTATTTATTAATCTGTAGACATGAAAAATATTTAAATTTATATAAAAAGTTGTTTATTTATACTGAAAAAAAGAATATTTTATCATATTTACATAATCTATGAGCTGCTATTTTTCAAATGCTGTTGCATTCAGATTGCTTCTGCTATATAATTTCACACTCCTCCCTTCATATTACTATTTATTAAACCCAGTTAATAAAACCATCACTCCTACTTGGAATAGCTTGACTGAACCCCCATATGATGTCAGCCAAATTCAGCTACACAGCGGAAAATCATAAAGAAGAAAACACCTTGCTTTATTAAAAAATAATGAATTTTAATGATTATTCTAATAATTCTATGTACAGCAAATTGACTTAATTTATCTGAATTCTAAACCAATTATAAAGTTTGAAAGAACTAATATGCCTAAGGAAAACAAGCAAAAGGAACAACAATGGAGGATAATCCTTTTGAGCAGCCTATCTTCAGAAATACTCTAAGTTACATCTTTGTACAATTCTGGAGTTAAAAGCTCCCTTGTTGACATTCTAACATTAGCACTCTGTAACAAGTATCCTGGGAACTGCATAATATTCCTCAGCAGTCACACACACACTTTCTCAGACTTACCAGCCTTTTTTACACTCTCCAAGCTGATCTAGCATTAAGTAAATTTGCTGTCTGCTATATCAAAGTGCACTGGTTTAACTGCAAGTGATACTGTCATTTATGTCTAAAAGTTAAGAGGAAAAATAAAAAGAAAATAAAGGAAAAAAAAAAAAAAGAAAAAAAAAAAAAAAAAAAAAAAAAAGAAAGCTCAGTACAAGGTTTGACAAAACAGTGAAAATGTTAGTACTGTCCTTTGCAAATAATTTCACATTTCATTCTGTTCCAACAGCATTCATTTGAAGGACATAAGAATTGTCTTATAAGACTGGGACAAAAGTCCTCACACAACACCAAGAGCTTTAGTGTTTATATGAGTAGCACTGAGCTTTAAGTGGAAGTCAGTGTGGCACAGTTAGTCTCTTTTCCACCTAATATTTCTTGGAAGGAGAAAAGGTAGAGACTGGAGGGCCACCAAAGCTTCTAGATTTAATTAAGCAAACTCTTTATTTTAATGGATATGCTCAAGAATCAACAATACTTTCCTCTGTGTCTATTTTTGTTTTTTTAATAATCGAAGATTTAACATTTTGCAAACCATGTCTAATATCTAGATGTGTAAAAGGTGATTTTAATGATATGGGCTTATTAATGGGCTCATTAATCTCATTTTAATGATATGGGCTTATTTCATTCTCTGTTCAGCTTCAGATATCTAAATATTTTCCTTAAGCAGAAGGGCTGTCATGGTTTTAGCCAATAACTGGGTGACAGAAACTCTCTGCCCCCACTACTCGCCCAGGGGAAAACAAAAAGGGAATAAGGGAGAGAGACTACAAGGAGAGATACCACAAACTAAATTAAGTTTCATGAAATTAATATTATTATTATCAATAATAATAATGGTGAATTAAATATTTTCATGTAATAATTACCTCAGTTCGTAATTGTTTCCTGACCAGAAAAGTCCCAAACCGGAATCAGCAGCAGAGGAGGGTGCCTAGTCCACCATCCCGGTGACAGTCTGGAAAAAAAATAGAGGCCAAGCCTGTCCTATTTGGGGACACAAGAGAAGGTGACCTGTCTTAATGAACAGTGTTCTTCTCCAGCAAGAAAACATGATACAGGAATACCAGCAGCACAGACAGGGAAAGATGACTGACAAACAAACCCCTACCCAACCACCACAGTAGCCAGAGAAGGGACACCCTAGGAGCCGTTTTATATTGAGCACCATGGGAAGGAGCACTGTGCTGGGTCCGTGTCGGCCATCTGACCCAACCTCTCCTCCCCACAAGCACAGCTGCTCCCCCCATGGTAACTGTCCCAGCTACAGGCCCTCAGCAGCTGGGGGTGGTCCCAGGCAGTCCCAAGTCATGGATGGCTGTAAGCAATTTTTATCCTGGTACTCTCAAACCAGGACTATGCCTTACAAATGGCAGTCTGGTGCTCCAACTACAGTGTAGATCTATCACTTTACAGCATGCTTAGATACAAGTACATGTTTTCTGACACCGTAACACTCTCCATCCTGCCCCTGATGTTAAAATATTCTTCTTATAAGTCTGCATTGCTGATGGATTTATTGTTTTCCATATACATAGCTTCACAGAGCAGATACTGTTTTAATTTTGTGACCTCTTCAGTGTTACAACACTTTTTGTCCTTTTAAAAATAATGGCATTAAAGATTAATTCAATGCCACTGAAAAACAAGCAACCTGATGAAATAATTGTGAAGTAACTCTTAAGCCCAAAATCATTAACAATAGATGCAAATGGCAGTCTGTTTATGTGGTTAAAACTGGGAACCAATACTCAACTGTTATTGTTTTCTAATGTAAAAACAGATGCTCTTCATATTCATATAAATATTAAAATTTGGCAAAACAAAATTATTTCATTAATAGTGCTAACAGCAGTGAATTTTCATTGTTAATTATTTGTTATGCATACAAATATACCTTTCCTTTTTACATTTAGAGCATGTCAATTTTCAACAAAAACGTCTTTTTATAACTTGCTTATTTCGTCTTCTCATTTCTGTATTTTTTTTAAATAAATGTACACATTTTGTATGATTAATCAAAATACAATTTGAGAGTAGTGAAGAACTACCATTTATGTAACAAACACGAATCTGTGGGGTGTATTACTTGTGTGTGGAAGTGCCTGACTTGGTATCAGCACTCTGTGCACATCCGTATCCTCAACATACTTAATATCCAACTTGGCTTGATGCAATTTTTCCTAGTTACAGGTACCGTGCAAAAGAATCACTTCTTGTAGTCAGTTAAATAGCTATTAGGTAAATGAAAGGTTCACTCTATTTTTGTATTTCAGACACTGCTAATTACAGTATTTAATCATTTGTAGTAAGTTAACTTATTTTATTTGGTTAAATCTTCATTTGCTTGTGAGCAGATTGTAAATAATCATGAAAACCATTACAGAAACACCTTCATTTTAGTATTTAACATGAATAGTATGCTTAAACAGTTCCTGCTTCAGGTAAATTATACTTTATACAAATGCACACATACAAACCAACCTCTCTGTTGTTTGCTTGGTGATGGATGATGATAACTGCTCACTTGCATTTTCCTGGTTACTGCACTCTGCCAAGTTAACATTTTTAATAACATGCAAATAAGTCAGGATGAGAAGATGACCTGTAAAGAAGTAGAGAAAGAGTTTGAGGAAAGCTTTAAGCTCATAAGAAGGGGAACTTCTGGAAGTTTTTGATGGGACTGCAAAAATAAAATCCTTTAAACTTTTTTTTATAACTGACTTGAAATTCAGAAATCAGAAATATAAATGTAGTAATTTGACATCAGAGTTCAGATGGTGATCCAAGAAGGCACCATGACAGAAGGGACTAATGAAACACAGAGACTTAGACCTTTCAGGATATGTCAATCATCAGGAGAAGAAACTTAAAGGAGACTTCTGGAAAAGCTGCAAGAGGATGCATAGAAAACAAAACAAAACAAAACAAAACAAAACAAAACAAAACAAAACAAATAAAATAAAATAAAATAAAATAAAATAAAATAAAATAAAATAAAATAAAATAAAATAAAATAAAATAAAATAAAATAAAATAAAATAAAATAAAATAAAATAAAATAAAATAAAATAAAATGCATGAACTGTGGCAATTTACACAGACCCAGACAAAACCCAGTGTTTGGAAACACTGACATTTGCAAGACATAAAAATATTTTACAGTGAGCTGCAATCAAGAAAAATAAAATCAGTGGATCTGCAGATAGCAAGACACAATGTCTGAAAAACTGTAAATAGGGAATGGACAATTTCACGAGTCATTAGTGAAGGTCTAATGAATCATATACAGTTTTTGTTCTTGGCCATCGCTGTGCATGAAAATATTGCCAAAGAGAATGAATTGTTAACACGAAGAGGAAACCATTAATGGGAGAACAAATATTTACTGAAGAATATTAACTTTCTTTGATGGATAGTAAAGACTATTTCAGTTTATTTAAGTTTCTTACCCTTGTCAATAATAATTTTAAAATACAGAGCTCCATTTAAAATATTCTAAGACTTTTTAAATAGCAACTCTTAAAGACGTGACTGTGGAGACACAAATTAGTCATTCGTTTCTAGTTAAGAAACAAAAATGCAAAATGTGTGGAAAACAAATAAATTTCATAGACAGAGATGATGGTTCCACCAGAATGTTTTGAGCCATCATTTTTAATAATTATATTTAAATATAAACATATTAATATTAAAAAATTAAGGCCTCATTGCCCCAAAATTGCATTGCATCAAAAATAGGATAGATATTCTTCCATTTAAAGTTCTGGACAGATATGAAGATTTAACCAGATAAGTCCTAACTGTACTTCATTATTTTCGAAAGTAGGCTATCTAATTTCTTTGTATGTAAATGTCTACTCTGTAAGTAAGTTATGCAAAACACAAATTGCACCACAAATTACAAAAAAGGAAATTTCTCCATGTAGACCTCATGCATTTAAAAGAATAATATGAGACATTGATGGCAACTGTATTTTCACAAATTTGAAATAGCTTTTTGAAGGTTTTTTTAAAATAACGTAGAATTTAGAAAAGTCAAGGATTAATATGTGATTCAAGATAGCATAGAAAGAATGAAAATAATGGAAAAAAAGACAGTCTAGCTCTATGTAGCAATAATGGTCTAAAAGTGCTAGCCAATGTATGTAACAAGGAAACCATTAACCATGTGTAACTAGACAAGAGGACCAAATATCTTTGAAAATGTTCACTTTCAAGCTTTATATTGCATAGTTCTGCAATATTTCAGCCAGATTTGGACCACTGCCATGATCAAAGGCCACAGATTAAAACTATTTTACAGCAAGGAATCATCCAATTCTGAAGTTCAAAGCACTGCTGGATAGCCAATCCTGTCTTTGACATGTAAACTTTTTTTTCCCTTTTTGTAGTTTTGATTAGCTCATGTCTTTGCAAGGTCATAGTTTCAAGGCTTCCCTGTTAATGAAATTGCAGGAGAATGTGAACAAACCTCTTGTGAATTTAAGTTCCCTTGCTCTGTTATATAAATTTCAGTGGTCACGAAAACATGACAAATAAGAGTAGTTAATCCCAAGCGTTATATGATTTTCCTTTACAATTCTACCAAAATACTTCAGTGCTGGCCAATAACACTCTTTTTTCTTTCTAATCTAATAATGAATGTAGCACTCCCTGTGGAGCGACTTATACAGCCCATGGTTTTTTATTTCTAAGAACAAAAGGAAGCTACTTGGAGACCTTTAATCTTATTTCATGAGAGAACTATGTATTGGATCCTGATGATCTTCAGAAGTCAAAGCTAATGTATTGAGCCAATACAACATTCCAATGTGCAGAGTACTAGTTTATGATAATTACTTTTCCATCTGCATTTAGAGTACCACATGTAATTACTGAAGTGTATACTTTTCTCTCAGCAATGTCATGCAAATTCCAATAGTGGTCTTGGCAGTTATGCACATGCATTACAAGTCCTCTAAGTAAACTGTAGCCCCTGTAATTAAATGGAAAAAAGAATTACAGCCAGTAGAACATAGTGAATAATTCACAACCAGTAACCTGCCTGACGAGTCTAGCCTATTTTATGTTCACAACCTGCTATTCTATATTTTCTTATGCATTAAGTTACCAAGGTATTTCTTCATGTGCAGTCATTTTGCAACTTTTTGCACAATATTTCCAAATTTTTACTGGAACAACACTGATTGCTTGCATGATGTCTTGCTAAGACTTTGCACTAGGAATTAAAAAAAAAAAAAAAAAAAAGGAAAAAAAAGGTGAAACTTTGACATTTGAGGCTTTTCCCTAAAAAAAGCCATCTCTTTGAAAAATTATTATTTCTGCAATTAAAGAAAAAAACACTTCATTCAAACACTCCATATCTTAAAACAGTTTTCACTAGAATTGCTTGAAAAGCATAACTTCCATCCAACAAGAAAATCTCCTAGTTTGAAATTCAAACAGTATGAGTGGAAGGAACTTTCTAGGTCTTTGAATAACTTCTCTTATATTGAGGATTACCATATAATCCCTTTAATAACTTACCTAGTACCTTAAACATCAGCTATATTACTTTCCTCACTACAATTCTCTCACAAATATTTTTCAACAGGCTAACTAAGCAAACACCTTTGCTCTTCTGTCAATTCAGTGTTTTACTCAAATATCTCTTTTCTTTCTTTGATGATTATACACCTGAGGCATTTGCAGACAGTAGTAATTTTTCTTTGAGAATTTTTTTTTGTTAGGATTATAAGGAAATAAGCCCCACCCTTCTCATTTCATCTGGAAGATTAATATTTTATCTAACTGGATATTTCCCTCTGTGTTTGATAGTCCTTTCTGAACTTTTTTTACTCCGTGTTATTTTTTAATTTTTTTGTCAAACATGTGTAACTGGAGTTTTATGTAGTATTATAAGTGACATTTCATGTGTGTCCAAAACAGATACAAGCTGTTGATTATAAAACAGTGTGGAAAATAAATAAATAAATGCATAAAATTAATTTTGGTGTAGTTACAACAGTACATCATCATAACTGCTCTACAGAAACACACCATTATACCGAATTCCATCAACAAATTTAATCAGTAGAGAGGAATAGCAGGTGGGAAGAACCTGTTTTACAGTTCCAGTGGAATGCTGCAACTGCACAGGAACTCTGAGAAGCCAAAAATTTCATAGTCCTTCAATAGACTACAAAACATTTTACAGGGTAGAACAATGTATTAACCAACATTTAAAACAGTTGTGTTGAAGTTAAATACTTTAACAGACATGAAAGAAGCACCAGGAACAGATATCTTTGAGTCAAGCACTATGATTCATACACAACACATTTAATCTCTTTTTTCTAAAGAGAACATTTTAGTCAATGTTTTTCACAGAAAATTTGAATTTTTAAGTCCACTTTTCTAGCATCACATTACTACTAAAAATGTATTTTAAGGTGTATTAAATCTAGATTGTATTTATTTAGAATTCTGTAATAAAATTGTGTCATGACTTTACTAAAATAATTTCTGCAAATCAATATAAAATGCCTCTTTGTTAGAGGATGCGGTAGTATTACTATCCATATTTACCAAGATTAGTAATAACATGGAACTCACAGACAGATTATCAACTGCTATTAATGAATGTATTTGTTTCAATTCCATTGTCCCAGTTATAAAAACAAGAGCTCAAATTAATGAAAACGCACATCAGTAAAATAATAAAAGTTTTCTGAGTTTTGTTTACTTTTAGCAGAAGTTACGTACAGACTGCATTGTTATTTTATGTTCTAGGAAAACTTCAGCTTAAAAAAAAATGACTGTTGTCTTTTCCAGAAAGAATCTCTTGATTTGTCTAATTATTATCAACCAGGAATTTGAAATTCAACTTTCACTCCGTATAGATTTTAATGCAAATAAGATACGATATATAGCATCACACTGGATAATCTGGTGAAAAAAAAAAATAAATCTGTTTGTCAGACAAAGGTTAAAAATATTGCTATTTCTAAACATCAAATCATTATTTTCACTGCCACTGTTTTAGAAGTAACACTTGTTAAACAGAAATTTGACTGAATTCTTCTTTAATTATCTGCAAATCCTGCCACAAAAAAATGTACATGCAATTCAGAAAAATAAAAAAAATAAAAATTGATATTTTTCTGAATATTTTAATCCAGATGCTTACTAAAATATTACACAACTGGTCATTCAAGTTGGTTTATGCTGCTAGTGTTCTATGATAAAAATGAAATTCTGTAAGCCATGATATAGTGAGGCATCAATAATGTGTCATGTTCGTGATCATGACAATAACTTTGTTTTCATAAGACATCAAAAAATCACAAACCATAAAGTTAAGGAGTTCCTTTCTATGAGCTGAATTATTTTTTATATGTCCAGTATAAGTTCAAAAGTAAAAAGAATTCATAATTTGTGTGTATGATTACAGTTTACGGACTAACTCAAGGAAATAGCAGACATGCTTACCCTTAAGTATGAGTAATTCCTTTAAAAATCTGATTGTAATTCAAGTGAGAAGAAATCACAAGTGCTTTGTTAGAGCAAGATTTTGTCATATACCCAGAAAGAAGCCACAAGTGCAAACCCTTGATCCAGTATTTAAAGTTACCCAGAGAGATGCAGGTTATTATTTTCAAGGTCTTTCTTGTTTCATTTTTGCCTTTTTTCTTTTGTTCATACAGTATATCAAAACCAGTCTTGGGAGTCTTTCTGATTTATAATTAATTTCTATTATTAGCAAGTCATTTCAACTTGTCTTGAAATTAGAATTTTATTCTACAGAGTCTGAACCAAACTCCTAGGGTAAGGACTCTCTTCTCACGTCCCCCAAACATCATAGGCAAGGTAGCATCAAAAGAACCATTATTTCCTCATTTTATAAGTCCATTTCCCTTCTTTTAGAAGGGACAATCAGATAAGGAAGACAGGAGTCAGAAAGGAAGGCAGGAATCATACAGTGGCAAAGATTGCACCGCTTCAAGAAATAAACATAATGCATTAAGATCAAATCCTAAGAAATTCTACTGCTTGTTGAAATGACAAAAGAGCAAACTGATTTTAAATCTTTTTCATACTCCAAAGAACACACAAGGAACCTACATAACGAAACAGCATTAAAATTATCCTATTCCTTTATCCCTCCATCTCTCTTTATCCATCCATCCTCTATCTTTTAATTTTGTATACCATTTATACATACACATATGCATAATTAAAGATCAAATGTAGTTGTACACCATTATGCACAAGAATCTTTGACTTAGACAGAGTAATATATGTAACCACTGGGAAAAACAAACAAGCAAACAAACAAACAAAACCACTAAACTAAACAAAAATAAACAACCAAACCAAAATACATCAACAAAGGACAAACCTTGTTGACATACCCATAAAAAAATTCAGAGTTCCCAGTGTGTTTTTTGCTCACTTATATATGCTTTGTTGGAGAATATCATGAAGCATGCAGGTTAGGTATTATTATTGAACATCACAGTATTCCAGGCCATTTCAACCAATGAATATATATAAATGAGTTGAATTATGGCTTGACTTTAATTGCTTTCAGAACAGAGATGAAAGTAGTATGTAAATTTTATGTGCACTGAATATATAAATGTGCATGTACATTAATAGTACACACATTCTGCCTCTTAGGTATGATATATACTTAGATCAAGGACACAACAAGCGTAGTTACATGCATTTTAATGCACAAAAATATTGACATATCTATTCTGTGAAACCACACCACCCAAGTACATGGCTAAGGCAAATGGTTTATCGCCCTGATAAAATAGAAAAAAAAATAAAAAAAAAATATATAAATTCATTACTTCATTTCTTTTGACACCTTTAGAAATAACCAAACCATTCCTTTTGAACCTCTATGGGGATCAGATTTTCCCACTGTCTGTGCATTGGATTATTATTTAGATAAGAATCTCTTTGTTTTTATTGTAAATTATATGGAATATGTCTAAAATAAGCAAATTATTTGCCTGTTTTGAAAGCAAATCATAAACTTTGTTTCAATAAACTTACTAAATTATACATGGAACTTTCATCTTCATGAAACTTCTTGGTGATATAATTGTGAAAAAGCAATTATTTTAAAGAATCTATTAAAAATAAATCTATAATAAATTATTGTGTTGGGGAGAAAAAGATGTAACGGCTAATCAGCTATTTGATTATGAGACAGACTAATTATATCACTAAGATGTCCAATGGAAACCCTTTAGTAACTGAATAAATCTATTGTCATTGGGGAATTTATCAATTGCAGCTACATAGATAAAAATTGATTTTTTTCTTATTAGTTTTTGCAAGATGGTTTAAGTAATTAGAATCGTGAAGAAGATGAACATTTTAGATTTTCTAAATGACAAATTAGATACCGAAAAGTTTACCTGCAACAAGTAAAGATTGCAGTATTATGTGAAATTGCAACACAAAATTTTCCACTTCAGAAGACAGACTACATTCAATAACTTATTTGAAATAATAAGTGCAGACAGCATTTGAACAACTACAGCTTTGGAATTTGTGGCAAAAAACCTGTGTTTTTCTCTGTTGTATCAAAAATTACTTTTTCGTTTCAAAGCCAAAGTTCCAAAGCCCACTGAAGCTAACAAAGTGTCACTGGCTTTGGATCAGAGTTTGAGGAATGTTGCCTTCTTGAACCTCAGTGCAAAGCATACATCCTATATACAAACCTTCGGCATGACTGCCCTCCAGGGTGGTACTCCTAGTTTCAGGACTCTGTTTCACTGCAAAAACATCACTTTACCAAAATGGATCTAAAACTGAAAATAGCAATTCATGTGGAAGCAACGATAAGACATATTCCACAACACTATCCTCACAATATTCTTTTTACCACTGACCATGGCTATCACCATTTATACATTCTGTCTTGTTTGATTTGAAATTTTTTTTGGTGGCAAGACATAGATGTGTCAGTAATAGAGAAATACTGCACAAGACTTTGGGAATCACTAAGTTACAAATAAGAAAATTCTCATAGAGGGCTTGCCTTTAATTGCTTCTCGAAGACCACCCATGGTGAATCCTCCTCTGCAAGATGACAAAGCCTGGATTAAAGATAATGTTTCCATAAAGCTCTTTTCCACCTCTGTTCAAAAGCCTCAGTGTAAAAATATGGAGAGAATTGTGCTAAAATAGATTCTAATCCATGTGACTTGGTGCGATTCCCACTGCTATAATGCAAACAATAAATGTAACAGAATTAGTGTAATAATTTACTCCACTGGGACATCCCAAATCTTTACAATAGCCTTATCTGTTGTAGGACCAAATGTGTACTATAATATGTCAATTATGTTAAAAAGGGCATTAGAACTGAAAGAATTTTAAGATTAACTATAGACTGCTTCTGCTGGTTTGGTTTGGTGGGTTTTTTGGTAGTGGGGGAGGGACCTCGTGGGTGGCTCCAATAAAAACCTGAGAAGCTCCCCCTACCCCAAAACCCAGCCAAGGAGCCATTAGAGGGACAACAGATGCACCTCAGCGATTAACATACGAAAGAACTGAGATAAGAGCTGAGCTGAGCGAGCATTTAGAAAGAAAAAAGAAGAGCTGTTCTGGAGAAGCAGAGGATGCTGGTGGCTGGTGAAGAAGGGAAAGAAGGTACCCAAGCAGAAGTTTCCCTGCAACCCATGGTGAGATGGCAGCCGTGCCCCTGCACTCATGGAGGAACATGGTGGAACATTCCCTGAAGGTGCCAGGAGGGGTGAACTTGGTCAGTGGACTTGGATTTTGTGGCCAGTGGATTTGCTGCCAGTGGACTCTGATTACACAGCTTTGGAAGACCCCGGGGCCAGGGAAGTGGCTGTTCCCGAAGCAGCCCATGACTCTGTGGGAAGCCCAGGCTGGAGCAGCTCCAGATCTCGTACATGTAAGGGACCCCCTGGGGAAGCAGGGAAGGACTGTAAGGAATCCTTCTTCCTGAGGAGGATGGCTCGGCAAGAACAACCACTCTTTTTCAGTTTCCCATTTAAAATTGCTCATGGGAATGGCAATGGTGTTTGATAGGGTTGCATGTAGAACAAGAATCAGGTTTGGAGTTTATTGTAGCTTCCTTACCTAGCATACGTGACAGAATAAAAATTGATTTCATGTTTCAATTGTTTTCATTTGTTCAAATACAGTAGACTTAAATAAGATTCATTCTTAGGTATTATTCAACCCTCTATCAGTTTCATTTTTGCTTCACTTCACAGGAACCAGTGTTGCTAATATTGCAAAGTAGTTTATCCACATGTCTTCTTTCTCAGGTAAGTTTAATTTGTAGGTGGAAATTAAGCTGAATGTGCAAAATATGTAAAATTCATTCACTGAGATGTTTGTGAAAAGAGTTATATTGTCATATGCATATCAAAAATGTATCTTAAAAGCCACATTGATAAGCTTCTGCTATTTTAGAGGGCTATGAATATAGTCAATAAATTTCCTCAGCAAATTTTTTTAGTTGGCACTGTTTGATATCAGGTCAGCAGTTATTAAAAGCCTTCAGAATATACAAAAGGAATAAATAAGAACTCTACATATAAGCAGGGGAATTTTCAAAAAGCTGTATTTTGTAGTTTCTGCATGCAACTTTCCTGCTGTTCTTAGTAGCATTTCTGTCCATAATTCCCCATTCCCTCATTGTGAGTGTACTGCTATAGGTAGCATTCATCCAAAGGCAATGTGGATTCTTCTGAAAAGTGACTTTTTTCTACTATTTCAAGCAGGAGACAATGTGAAAGTAGCCAGCATGTAAGTCTTTTTTCCTTTTCTCTGAAATAAATAAATACATGCCACAGAAAACCAGAAATAGCATTGTCACGAGTTTACTCCCCATCACTAAGGTCATGAATTCCACTCTGTAAATCTGACCATCAAATAGACCAACAACTCATTGATATTTTTATTTTACATGTATGTGGTACTTCTCAGAACCTCAACAATCTTTTCTGGGAAGATTAGTACTTTGGTGTTGAGAATTAATTTATTTTCCTGGACTTAACAACTCCAGCTGTTTGTCACTGGTGATAGATATGGATAATGGTCATTCAACTAATTAACTGAATGCAAGCTTGTTTCTATGTCCTTAATATATCCTGTACTCTAAGATGAAAGTAAAATTAATCTTCTTGGATTAACCAGTTTGATGCTTTTACTAAGGAGTATAACTAGCAGATAGATACGCTTTGTAGGCTGAGTAAAATCTCGCTTAAAGAACTACAGGAAACATCTAGATTTATTAATGAAGAATGTTAAAAGATGTTAGAGAAAAGGTAAAAATACTTTCCATAGAATCATAGAATCCTAGGGGTTGGAAGGGACCTCGAAAGATCATCTAGTCCAACGCCCCTGCCAGAGCAGGGTCACCTAGAACACATCACACAGGAATGTGTCCAGGCGGGTTTTGAATGTCTCCAGTGAAGGAGCCTCCCACTGTCTGGGCAGCCTGTTCCAGTGCTCCATCATAGCAAACTATGAACAGAGCCACGCCTGAGCAGGGGGTGCAGAATACCTGCAGGGTTGTGAGGTTTTTTTGCAGACTTTCCAAAGATCCTGGGTTAGCAGGACCTTTCAAGTACATGCTTAACTCTGCTTGCATGACTTAATGGCACAGACTTCTGTGGGCCTGAGAGTCGTGCCTAAACACTTTTCCAAAATAAAAGTGCTTTGAAGTTGAACTGATCTTGAAGTGCTTTGCTTAATGCAAGGATTTGACAGAAGTAACAATCATGGCTATGCTCTTTGTTCAGCCTTCAAAACTCCTGTATCTTTAGGTAAAAAAATACTGCAACATCATGTTCTGTGTAATAATATAGGCAGTCAGCAAGTGGTGCTTATATAAGGATGTGAAAAGTTAAAATGAGGTCATAGCTAGGAATTTTGTGTGCTCAGCATATATATGTAACTTGCACATGCCTTTAGTGATGTGCGAATTCTTTCTCTCTAGTATTTTTGGAAAAGCAATAAGGAAATAATAGAATTAATAATAACTACAGTTGATGCAATAACTAACTTACCTTCAAGATATGAATTAGTCCACGGATGCATTTTTGCATCTTAGTAAATTGACCAGTGCTCTTTAACTTCACTATCTTCCTTTTTTAATTACAATTCCACATAAAGAAGAAAAATCCAGGGAAAAAATATTCAAACTTTAGTGGCCATTCTAATATGTTAGCTAATTTCAAATGTAAAATGTATGTATTTCAGGGTCTATTAGGGCTATATAGATCTTACCAGCTTTCTAGAAATTAAATGTCCTGCTAGCAGAAGTGATTTGATAGGTAGATTTAAAACTGAATTGATCACAGGTGAAATAAGAAATGGGCAGAAAAATGGGTTTACATGTGTGGTCAAAATATTTAAAAAAAGAAACAGTTCCTCCCTAAAAGTCACTGCGCTTAGTCAGTTTCTAGCATCTGCACTTGTACGGTGCAAGAGGAAAAATCAGTGCTGTATAGTGCTGCAGTTACAATTTAAATATTACTACAGGTTTATTGTACAACTTTATAAACAGGACCATTTTTCAAGGTATATGCCAACTCCAGTAAAATCTGTGGACATGCAGTATAAAGAAATGGCTCTTTGAGAATAAACAATATCTCTTAATAATGAAGAATGTCTATGTGTCTTCAGCTCTGGAGAATATTCTTAACATTGACCACATCAATGGGGAGTTATGATCCTTTTATATGCAAAGGGGAGAAAAAGGGAGATAATGGGTACAATAATCCTCCTAATAATACCACAGGCTGAATTTCAACTTCCAAGCCTCTCTTCGAAGTTAAAAGTTAGCTTCCAAAGTTTTTTAAGAGGCTGCTGCCCTTTTCAAACCACATTTCAGGTGCATCATTCTTCCTGATTTATACATAGTAAATGCTATGTGCCCTACTCCTTCTGTGCAAAGGTGAAGAAGTCTGTGTAATTTCATTCTGCGTCCAGGCAACCTCATTCAGCTAAGACTGATAAAATAGTCTTTCAGCTAATTATGAGAATATTGGTTATAGACTGAGCTGGGAATAGATAGGACCTATAGCTATTGTCTAATACAGACAAACAAAGTGCAAGGAAACGTTTTTTTTCCTTAATTCAGACCTGTTGAGATAACCCAGCAGCAAGAAGGTATGGCAAGGGAAGTAATGGTTAAAGTTCAGGGCAGCAAGTGTCACAAGCACAAACATCTTTCCGGGTTTTCTCTTCCTAAACAAGCAGATTAAACCAGTTAGATGACTCTGAATGAAACACTGGATATGCTAGATAGAAGTAATTGCCACTTTGCAAAAATATGCGTAAAAAGCTAAGTTACCTATATATGCATACCAAACTACAAGCTGCGGCTAACAGAAACAAGAATTTGTTTAGAGCATAAGAAGAACCTCTGGAAAAATAGTTGACTCTTCAGTGAACAGTAATATGGTTATGTATCAGTTACCTTCCTGTAAAGAGTGAGTTTGTTGAGCAATATATATTTGCTTAAACTCTGTTCCTTATAATGTTGCACAATGAAATCCATTATCATATCTGACAATGTTGTGATAGATTCAGGTTAAATGCCAATTGAAGATTAAATTGAAAAGAAATAGCCCTAGTCCTTTCTGGTCACAGCTGAAATACAGTAATGTGATAATATTGAGAATGTTGCTTCTGTGATATTATTTCTTAAATGTAGATTAAATTGTCAAGAGACTGCACATCCAGTTCACTAATGTATGTAATTAGAAATAAAAGCAATAGTTGTTTTAAGTTTAAAGGCAGAGATGTATGGTTCTCTGTTCTCTTGATTAAACTGACTTTCAGTTTCTGGCTTACTACAACTTTTCATGCAGTTGTTCTGAAAAGAAAAAAAAGCTAAACCTACAAACCATATTGTATTCCCACTGTTTTCCAAAGGATGGTTTCCAGTCATTTATTACCGAAGAATTAATGAGGTTGAGAATAGCAGAACATTGTGCCTACTGCTGGTGTCATTTTAGTCAGGAAATATATTATTTTTTTTACTTATATGGCTTCATTTTTGAACTCTGACTCTGTGTAGCTGGCTGTGTTGTTCTAGAAAACAGACTGGTTGGAGGCAGGAAGCCAGATGGTCTTGCCACTTGTGATACCAGCCTGCTATATGATCTTGGACCAGCCCTTAAATCTTTCATGATCTTTGTTTCTTTTTGACCTTTTGTTTATCTCAGGTTTCTTTATCATCAGTTCTTGTCTTATTTTGACCTAATAAGTGCAGTTAATGCTTCCCCAAAAGAATGGCTATGGCTGGGTATTTTTTTCTGTTTCTTAGTTACTGGATTTTTTATTTTTTTTCTCTTTTTATTATTTTTTTTAGTTGGTTTGTTTTTGGTTTTAAATATAATGTAAGGACTTGCTGGATTTATGTTACATTGCCTGCAAATATTTTGATGGCTGAAAGCAGGCTGGGCATTTGCAAACAACCGCAGTCATTACTTGAAGTTTTTTTTTAACAAACCTTTTAACTTTTATATGAAACTGAAGTGATGGTAGTGACTCCAATAAGGCATTGACAGTACAGACTAAAAGCACTCGGTAGGCTTCAAATCTATGCTCTGTGAGACTGAGCAGAGGATGTCTGGTTCTTGTAGGCATTTTTGAGTAAAGAAGTTGAGCAGCAGAGCCAGCAGCTTCTCAGGGCAGCACATTATTCTAACAGACAGTATTGAAAACTGTAATATAAGTTAAGCTCGTGGGGAAGGGACCCTTTGGAAACAAAGGAAAAACAAGCTAAGGAGGCATCCACAAACTGGGAATTTCTGTGTGGTAGATTATGTATATTGAATGCAAATGTCCCTACATGACAGCTTGGAAATGGTTAGAATGAAATAGGACATGCTTTACACTTTGTATTCAGTTTCCAGCCTCCTTTCATCTGCAAGGGAGAGTTGGCAAATACCAGTATTTAAGTGCTCAAAAACTAGTGCTGAGAATTTCGGCATAAAAGAAAGCATCCAATGTCAACTTTAATTAGAATCTTTAATAATTTCTAGAACTATCAGTTCAACTTATAGAAAGAAAGATTTAAAGAGATGGAAAGAAGAGACTATTTTGGCTGTTTTCTAGTATTTTTTATCAAAGAGCTTCCCCTTAGAAATTAACTGGCTGTTACTTGAACACCTTTGAGGGTTCTGATAACTTTACTCTCAAGTATAAATTTAAGCCACACATACTCTAAATAAAAGCAATTAATTAGATAAAGGAGTGGGAAAGATTTTAATAAATGCACTGTTGCCCCAGCAGAGAAGTGGTTGGTATATTTCTTCTCTGCACAGCACTAAGGATTTGGAGAAAGGACAGAATGATCCTAATCTGATACACATACTTAGGTACAAAATAAAGTATTGGTAGCACAGATTTCTCTACTTCAGTGGGCTTTGGGTCAGGACATAAGATTGCACAACACAAGCAATGAACTTTGGAGAAAAGGCTGTGTGTGCTGACCTAAAGCACAAGAGAAAACGAAAGATCCTCCCTCACCATGCAAGCCCTGTACAATTTTCTTTCATGTATAAATAATAGCCATACTGCATAAAAGGTGCAAGATAGATCATCTGTAAAGGCTTAAAATAGTAACCAAAAATAGAATCTTGGGCTTTTTTATTTTTTTTAAGTCCTTTTAGCACATTCTAGGGCAAAGCCCTTGTCAAGAGGAATAGACGTTTTTGGACAAGCCAGTGAATTTGTTCCCATAACCTCAAATGGAAAATACCAACCATCTGTGAAATCAAAGAGAAGACAGGTTCCTCCTACAAGCAGACATTTGTAATTATATTGCTTCGGATCAGCATTCTCTCATTCTCTTTTATACTCCTACTCCTCCTATTCTTTCTTTTGATCTCTCAGCAGATCTCATTAGAGGAGGAAATCAGAAGGGGGAAAATAAATACAAAAAAATGCAACACTTACTTAAGCTGATTTACAATACAAGAAGTATTTTAGTTGCACAGACAAGTGAGTTCATCTGCACTTACTGAACAAGTAACAAAATATTTTTTCCAATAAAATAAATAATAAAAAACCATTCTATATGCTCCAATTAATACAGCAGCAGTCAGTGACCTTGTAATCTGAATCAATACATAAATCTCACATTCTCTAGGCAGTAATAGCCTGTACATATTCTATTATAATTTAGACAATTTTCTTCTTCACTGTTATTCCAGTTGAAATAGATATGCAAGGTTCTTCCCTGAGGTTGAAATACTGTATTTACTGAAAGCTGCTGGCAAAACTGCTACTGTTGACCACGCTTGATACAACACAACCTTACAAATCAAATTAATTACAGCATACGTATGCAAACTGAATGGATTTCCATGCTGTGTTTTATATGACCTGAGCAGTTCAAGGGAACGTGTACCTGGGTCCAGTCAGTGCCATATGGAAGCCATGGCTTCTCTGCTTTTACTGAGGAAAAAGGGGGAAGAAGAGCCTTGTGCTACTGCTTGCCTCAGTTACATGAAGAGAAGCAAACATAATCTGAGGAAATCTGGCCAAAATTCAGAAATGAAAAACCTCACAATGTTTTTAAAAGAAAGTCAATTACCTGTGCATGAGCTGGCTGAGAAGGAAGTCAGCAATATGGGAGAGAAGCAGCATCGGGAGAACTCAGGCTAGGGTAATGTCGTAAGTAGGTTATGGGTACAAAAGCAGCTGCTACCTTGTATTTGCCCTTCCTTGTGAGTGTGCAGAGTTATGCATGACACATTGCAAATGTCAGTATCCATGAGCTAGAAGAGACCTCTGAATGACTATAAACTCTATTCAAGTCTGAAATCCAGTATGCAGCAAGAGCAAGGTAGTTGTTCTGTTAGCAGGATGTGAGTGCCCTTTCAAACTCCTGGGTATGTGATAAGATTTGGGTCATATGCATTTTAGTTTTTTACATGGAAAGTTCTGCAGCATTCTTCTCACTTTCTGTCCGAGTCAGACTTCAGAATTTCCAGAAAGTGACTGTGAAGGACCAGGTATTTCCTTACACGAACATGAAATGTCCTTTGAGTCAGCCGACAAAACTGACTTAAAACGGTGTCTCCACACGGCAGGAAACCCCCTCTGTGTGTATGGGGGGGGGGGCAGCTGCTGCAGGGGAGGAGCCGTGGCCGGAAGCAGGGGCAGGACTAGGTCCCGTCTGATTGGCTGAAAAGCCCGGAAATGCAAAACTGGCGCCGAAGAACCCCATGAGAGAGGCAGCGCGACACGCCCCTCTCCCTCTCTCGCTCTCTCCTCGTGTGTTCGAGGCGGTCGTCTACACCCGCAGCCTGCCGCCCCGCCCCCCCCCCTTTTTCCTGCTGTGCGCTGCCGCCCGCCCCCGCTGCTGGGAGCTGCTCGCCGCAGAGCCGCTCCGCTGCCTGCCTGCCTACCCACCCGCCGCAGAGCCGCGCCGCCGCCGCTGCTAAAGCCGCAGTCCCAGAGTCCCGGCGCCATTCGCCGCAGCTGCAGCTGCTAAAGCCGCAGTCCCGGAGTCCCGGAGCCGCTTCTCTCTGGGGGGGGGGCGACCTGCGCTTGGAGTGCCCGCAGCTTCTTTGCTACCCAGCTCATCCTACCTGCACTGCCGTGGTGAGACAATTCCGGCTACCCCAGCTTATAGGGGAAAATATAATCCAGCCGTTCGGGCATACCCCTCCCCTCTCCTTCCAGCACTTGAATAAGATGTGTAACTAAGGTGTACCCATATATGTTTAATGTGTTGTAATCACTCCTTTTGAACCTCCTGCCCCAAATTGCTTTGTTTTCCCCACAATAAACCTTGCTGTTGTTAGAAATTTAGTAAGCACTGAGCGAGTTATTCACTCAAAAAAGTCGGGACATAAGTTCCTGTATCCTCTGTGTGAGGCGATACCCACATGTGGATCTCTCAGCAAATCCTGATAAGTTAATACACTCCAATAAGGAGATATAATAGGTCACGGATCGTGACAGTGACCTAAATTAATAGCTCTGAAAAGGGGAAATGCAGTCTTAAGATTATTGTCATCCGTGTGAGCTATGGGTAAACAACTGACAGTTCCCAACACAAGAAAACTTGCTTACCCCTTTACTGCCACAATCTACTCCACAGAGCATGAAATAAGCCCTATCAGGTATTTCAGAGTGTGTATATACTGTCTTTCCCTTTTCCTTTCACTGTCCCTCCTGCAGTCCTTCCAGGTTCTTTTTATCACATTCACAGCTGTCAGTCTGTTCCAGCTAATCCCTGAATCAGTTCAATACAGTTGAATGTAACAAGGTGTCTGCCTCTGGAGCATTTGCAGAAAATTCCCATTGGCTATGGATTGCCCAAGGAAAAGCATGGATCCTGTATTTCCTGGCTTTCAGAAATCAACACCCTGAAAATGCAGAAAATAAGCCAGGAAACCTTCCATCTGCTAAAGTTTTTGGCTTTTTGTCATTGAATATGTAAGAAGGATAAACAGGCTTAACATGGAATCAACTTGAAATACTAACATCAAACATAGAAGGGGTGGTTTCGTGTCCAAATGGGCAAAACAGACACCAGAGGGTATGTATGGAGCCAATAGCAACTGCACTGTCTAGCAAAGATAGGCATTCAGAGCAGGGAAAACAATGCCAGCTCAGCTGGTTGGAAATTGTTTTCCTCTCAACGGATAAAATGGGGACACAACAGTATTTTTCATATTTTTATTACAGGGATACTAAAAGGCTTCAGGTGAGATAAAAACCTTGTCATCTTTCCGTATACATCTGTAGCCCAATTAGACAAGAACAGGGCAATTGTTCTCATTTTATAGATACATAACTGAAGTCTAGAAAAAAAAAATAAAAAAAAATTCTGAAGTCTGCAACAGAGTTAAGGCAAAGAACTGAGATAACTTGAAGCCTGGAACTTAATGCATTGCCATCTTCCCCTGCTCTTTCAGCAAAAGGTGTAGGAGATTCAATCTGCTGTTTCATCCTGGTGTTTCTTCATACAATACAATTAACTCACATTATTCATTTTTATGTTGATACTCCTACTCCAGATTTGATACATCTTCATCTTAGTAATTTCTCCTCTATGTGTGTTTTACTAGCTGAGAGTGTTTGTGAAATCTCATTTTTTTGTGTAACATGAAACATTCAGGAATCAAAGATCATCCCTTTGTCTTTTTTTTTCCCTTTGTGTGATCAATGAAGTTCAGGATATGATTTTAAAAATTGATGCTGTGATTCTTTTTCATGGCATGATGGAAGGGTGAGTTTTCTAAAGCATTAAGTGACTCCTGATTGAGGCCCAGATATTTTAAATCTTCCACTGTGTTATGAAAACATATCCCCCTTTGACAGAAATATTTCTTTAATATATACAAAAGCTCATGGAATTCAGAAAATTTGAATTCTTATAGTCATATATGTTATCAAGCAGACTGCATGTGATGATGAGTCAGCATATTTGTGAGAGACGGGTTTTTCCAGTTTTATGAGAAACAGATATTCTGATGCATTCCATTACCTTTATGCACTAGTAGAAAAATCAAATAAAATTCAATGAGGTCACAGTACATGGATTTACTTCCTTTTTCTCAATGGCAGAGGATCTCTAGTTCCAGAGCTATTCATCCCCTGGATCAGCTTTGTACAACCTCCAGGGATACCAGGATTAGATCATCTATCATGAAGACAGTCCACTTATGTCCAGGTTACTTTGTAGAGCATGGAAAGAACTATCTTTTTTAGGGCAAATCTGGAATAATTCCACTGAAGTCAAAGTGATTTCTCTGATTTTTTTCTTTCCAATATGAATGAGGGCAGAATATATCTCACTTAAGGAAATTATTAAATCCTTGCACTCCAAGGCTAAGAAGAGCTGAAATGCAAAATTTAAAGGTGAAAGACTTCATGTATCCATGCCAAATGGCCTGTAGTAAAAATGAGAAACCCCAATAATGCTTTTCAGTGCCTGTTCTCATAGCTATTTGTATCAATTTTACACTGGCTTCTTTCATTTCTACCACTCCTTATTGCAATTTAACCCCATCAACAAGCAGCTGAGCTGAAGCCTGAGAGGCAACAAAATTTACTTGAAGCTGAACAATCTTTCGCTCCATGTACAACAGTTTTCTCTTTTTCCACACTGGAATACGTTAGCACATCTTAGGGGCAGACCTGACTCTCTCATTAACAGTGCAAAGCAGGGCTGGGGAAGAAATTGTGGCAAGAGTGAGTTTTACAGCCCTTATGTGGAAAAGCACTTGCATAAGTAGTTCCATTTATGTTATTGTGCTGCTGTGCATAATCTGCCAGCCTTTTGAAAGAGGTAGGCTGGTTATTGGCATTAATCAGCTCAGCTGTATTGCCTTGCATCTGGACAGGAAAGCATATACCTTTGTGTCCAGATCCAAAATTTAAGAAGATTGTATAACATTTATGTCACAAGGTGTGTGTATTTCTGTACAGGGGCACCTTCCTTCCCAGAATGCAAGTGTATAAGACTACGATAGTATCTGGCTTTTAGCCTCTTTCATCTGCAGAGAAATGACTTCTAACCCAGAGGTAAAGATTGTAACACGAGCTATTCCAAGTCCTTGATGCTTTTTTTTTTTTCTTCCTTTTCTTTTTCCCACTCTGTTGGATCTGTTTCCCTTCTAACAATAATTATAATTTCTACGTTGTTTTTTCTACAGTTGACATTATGGTATTCTGAAAACAAATATCTATATTCACATTGCAAAAGAACATGATCCTTCTGCAAATTGCTCACCATTTAAGTAACTCTCAGGCATTAGTAGGTACCTTGATTTTAATAGCATGTAGTACATCAGCAAGGTAACAAATGTCTCCACCTGACTGCCACCAATTCTTGCTGAGCAGCACTTTAACCTGTAAATAGTCCCACTGAAGTCAAGAAGAAAAATTCTTGAGGTAAGAGCTCCCCATATGTCTAGGTATCAGATCTAACCTTACTCAAATAAGCCTGTCCTTTAATGAACTTTATGCAACTGCTACCCTACAACCGCATACAGCCCCATTAGCTTCGACTAGGATCCATAAGGGACTCATTGCAAGACCAGAGCTTAAAAGCAGGCTGTCTAGAACTGAATGGTTTAACTAAAGGCATTATGTTAAAATGATTTAGATTGACAGTTAAATTAAGTAAAACTACCTGTATAGACACACACCAGTTTAGTATGCTCTTGTAATTTACAGTTAAAAACCCCAGGAGCACCCACACACCACCTCACATAGGCTCAATACTGCAACATAACAGCCTTTGTTTGCTAACAACACTCAAGAGAGATGCATTCTACCTGACAATTTCTCCCTGCTTTGTGAATTAAGAAGTCTGCAGCAGGACCTATGGCTAATGATGAGTTTCTTTCCTTTACCAGGATGCTGCACCCACCTGTTCCGTCCAGACTGCCCCCTGCAGTCCCTGATCACCTTGCACAGCTGTGCAGGGTGGACAGTTGATTTCTGATCATGTTTACCCTTTTTATAATCCCATTTGATTTACAAGACATAAGTGACCTTATGAATATTGGTCATTCAAATTTCATGAGGGGTATGTCTAACAGAAAATAGAGCTTTAAAATCTTGCATAAATAAAATAAAAAATATTTTCCTGGCCTCTCAGGCTTATACTGTATTCAGTGAACTGTCTTTCATTTCTTGATAGAGCATATTCTGAAAACTACTTGGAGAGACCAATGTTGACTTCAAGACCTGTGCCAGTGATTTTACTGAGCTGTGGAATAAGAACTGATAGCAGATAATTTGTTGCAGATATGACACAATGAACTATTTTTCAAATATCTCTGTTCTCTGGTTTGCTTTTCTGGATTCAGTAACAAATTGTTGGTTCTTGATCTCGTGGTCTTTAATCTGTCACAAGCCTGTGCCAGCTACAGACAATAACTATAAACCCAGACTATGGTCTGGTAGGTAATATCTGTAACTTGTAGATAACCTAATATTTTTGTGTTTTTTTCTCTACTGTAGAAAATGTTGAACACTCTTTTGTTGTGTTCTCAGAATGAATAGGAGCAAATGTAATGGAATAGAAAAGGCGGTTTATTTGCTTTCTTTTCCCTAACCTTCTCTCACACCTCACAAAAAATATAGACATTTTAGGATATATTTCATGTTGGTTATAATAAAGATATAAAAAGATTTTGAAGAGTGAAGGTAGGACATAGCAAAAATTCAGTGGCATAAACTCAGCCTTGTTCTCCCTTTCAGTGTTGTCTATCTAAATAATTTAATCTCATAGTAAGAGTTCAGACTAACTAGAGTGTCAGCAAACCTGTTTTTGTTTTTGTTTGGTTTTGGTTTTGTGGTTTTTGGTTTGTTTGTTTTTGTTATTTTTTTAACAAATAAAGAAGCCTCTAAATAAATAAATAAATAAACAAAAATGATATGGGTTTTTTTTCAACTCTTTTTTTCCCCCCACTTCCTAATTCTCCTTTTCTTTGTTTTCTTTAATCTGGTTTTCCATGTGTGTATTACCTTCCCTTAGTACTGGTCTGAATGAAAAAATACTCAGGTAAAACTCTGTGCTATGCGGAATGTCATAAAATGTCCTTTACCTACAAATTATATACATCCTTCCAGGGAAAACAGAATTACAAAATAAAGGCTGGTATCCATGGCCAAAGATAAGTTGAGTTTTTTTCCCAGAACTAAAGTACAGTTCCACCCAGAATTACAGCTGGCCCTAACACAAAAAAAACTAAGTGAAGACTGTGTTAATTAAAATGTGTTAGTATTCAGTAGTCAATTGTCATCCATTTATTTCTCTTAGGAATAGAAATTTGTGATCTTTTTATTTGCTTTAAACCCTTTCCAAAGTTTTTTTTTCTCACTAACTGCTCTTAAAAGACCCAACTCAAGAGACTATTTACAGGTTTGCTGAGCTATATTAGTAAGCTTAATATCTCCAATCTGGTACAAAATTAAGCACATGTTTAAGAAGGTCCCTGAAACAGAGCCAAATATCCTGAAGCTGGCAGCAGTTTTCAAGCCAACAGCCAGTTAACACTATGGTTGCCATGAAAGTCCATGATAGTTACTGTTATGTAAAGGAAAAAGGAGAAACCGTATATAAAATGAAGAAGCAAATGCATGTAGAAGATAGATATACATATATATAGAAAAAGTTCTATAGTTCCCATAGGAGAGAAGTATTTTGGGGGTACCAAAATCTGTGTAATCAGGTAAAAAAATGCTGATTTTAATCTACTTGCTTTGTGCTGTTTTGGTATTTATTGAACCGGCACAAAAAAGCCCAGCAAATAACTCATGGTGTACTATTTATAGTTAAGGATCAAACATCGTTTGTTCTAAGCCTGTCTAATTTCAAATTTTTATTGACAGGAAAAGTGCATGATGTTTATAGTACTGCATTCTTTCAGGAAAAAAAAAAATAAATAAATCTCTCTAAACTCACTCACATATCATCTCATAACCTACATGAATGATAATAGGTTCTCAAAGCTCTCTAGTTCTCTCTGACAGTTCTAATAATGCAGTGCCAGATGTTTAAAACGTGCAGTCCCCAGAGGTTACAGTGCAGTGACCTCCATGGTCTCATTCAGTGGAAGTGGTTGGTTAGTGTCAATTTAATTACAAGCAATCCATTTTTAATATACATTATTATACTATAGCAAATAAAAGCACTTACAAAATTAAATATGTTTAATTAACTGTATTGTTTTCTGATTATAATAGATATTCTCTTCATGTCTATTATTAATGTCTCCTAAGAAGAGAACAAGAAAGGAGTTTTGAGCATATTTGAGAGATGGAAGAACATCAAGGAATGTAACCTCTGTGCTTTCATTCCCACAAGCTATGTAAACTGTGAAGTTAAAACAAATATTTCTAAAAAGCAAAACTGTTATTTTTTTTATTTTCTCAGCCTCTACAACAGCACATTGGGCATGTTCTTACTGTGCAAAGTCCTTGACAGACAACTGCGAGAGTAGCATTCTTCTAACCACATTTCAGCAGCATAGTTGCTGCAATAGTACTACATTATTGCTTTAAAAATTAATTTAGTAAGCGTTCACAATTAACACATAGCCCTTTTCAAGACTCCAAGCTTAACCCAAACTGAAGGAATAAAATCCCTTTTATTCTGAAAAATCAGAATTCCTGCAAATTAAAAAAAGATAGACCACTTCTTGGACTGTATAAGTGGATGCTGATTAAGTATGTTATGTAAATAACACCACTGTTGCTGCTGAATTTGCATTAGAGTTGTCTGTTGGAAATTGCTGTGGTTTGTAATGTTTACCAGATTAATTTACTCAGCTGTTGTGTCCATTAATGCTGTAAAAATGCTATGTGTGTTGTTACCATATTGTTGTTATTATTAGGTTATTAAAATATATTACAGAGAGGAACTGATGATACATTCTTTTGATTCAATACTTCATCACACAGAAGAGCAAACACAGCATGTTATGGATTGCATTTCAGGCCTACTGCAGTCAACCCTGTATTCTGACCAGAGTTTAGGGGTCCCTCAGGTGAGGTGATGCCAGTGATGTAAAATAGAAGAAGCTGGTAGATTAGGAGGTCAGGGCAGAAATTCCCTAAGCTGATTCTTTCTAACTTCCCTTTTCCCTTTATGTCTCATGAAATGTCTATGAAGCTACAAGTCAAGGTGCTTTCCCAGGGCAACTTGGCAGATGATTAACTGTTCAGACATAGCCTGCCCTTTCCTCCATGGAACACAAGGGGTTAAATTAATATAGTAAAGTTTCTTTTATGTCCTAGAAACAAATACAAAAGTGTGTTCCCATGAACACACTTCTAAAATGTTGCCTTTAAATTTTTCAGTGTCTCCTATTGTCTTTCATTGTGAATCATTTTGTTTCCTTTCAGTCCAAGCCAAGAGCAGCATTCAGATGTTTTTCTTCCTCCCTAATTTAGTTATATTTCTAGTATCATGGCTCCGAGGGGCTTAGAAGAGCCCCCTTCCACCTCTACTGGCTGCCTCACAGCACAAAACATTCACGGCTGACCTGGTAACCTGTATGTTCCAGACCATGACTGGTGCTCACTGGGCTGGCTTCCCCAGCTCACCATTTTCTCTTTGTTACAGCTGAGCCCTCCAAAGTGAAATCTTGGATCTTCCTTCACACATACATTGCCATAGCTGAGAGCAGCATTTTGCGTCTGTCTGCTGCTCATATAATATAATGTAATATAATATATATCGTAATATAATATATATTATATTATAATATAATATATAGTATATAATGTATATAATATAATGTATAGTATAATGGCATATAATGTGCCTGTTGTCTCACATGCAGAAATGGTGACTCATCCTCTCTCACTGTAAAGTAATGTCGGGGCACTTCTCAGAGCACCAACTTCTGCTATTTTCACCAAGAAAGAGGTATGGCAGTAGCCTTTACTGAGCTTACTTGCTTCAGAAGGAAATATAAACCCTATTCTGTAGAAACTTGCAAGAAGCAAAAAGTACTCCAGGCTCCTCAACCACCCTTTGTAGGATCAGAGCCTCATTGATCAACTTTTCTCATTTCCAGAGATGGCCACAATATAGTTTTTTTATGTATAACTACCCACTTGGATTGAGGAACAAGCTCACTGTATCCAAAAACTCATGTCTCTCGGTGTCCCTTAGGTGGAAAGACAGGTTTTCAGCCAGCTGGTCTACAAATAAGATACTGTGATCGCAATATGTGGATTATTCTAAAGGCAAACAACTTTTACTTTGTTTGTAGGGTTACAAACAGTCACATGGTCATAAATCTCAGGTTATAGAAAATGAAACTGAGTGTTGTTTTTACATCATTAAACTATGTTTGAAAACTAAAATTGGAGAGAAAAACAAAAGTGTTGGGTTTGGTTTTGTTTTGTTGGTTGTTTTGTTTTGTTTTGTTTTTTCAAATACATCAATAATCTTCCATTTAATTTATATACCCACATCTGTCAGCTACCTCAAAACCCTCTTAGTGCATTGATATGGAAAATTTTTTACTGAAAACTTCTTAGGAAGACCTCAGAGAGTTCACATTCATATCTATTTAGGTGAGCAGATGAACAGAATCTACCTGACCTAATTGGAGGACAAGGAAAAAAAAAATCAATAAAGAAAGCTTTCTGCTTATCAGCTGTATCCTGTTTCTTGTTGGTTATTTCTTGCACTGTGGCTTATTTGGAGGAAACTTTTGTTCAATGCTTAATTTGTTCTGCTCATTCCATGGTCACATTCCCTGGTTCAGTTTAATAAGTAAGGAGTAGCGTTTGGGAATAAAACATTATGGAAGACACATGTTGCTGATTCAGTACATCCACCTGACAAATATGGTTTCCTTTTATTGAAGAGAGAAAAAAGGGTAAAATTGCTTTGAACTGTGGTGCTATCAATTTTATGAACCATGTTCAATAATCCCATTTCTTAGGCACATGATACACATTTAATTACAAAGACATTTGTGTGTTTGGTTTTGGTTGTTTTTTTTTTCCTCTTAAACTAAGAGACTCTTACATCCATTTAAAGTTTGTTTGTTGTTTTTTTTAAAAAAGAAGTAAGCCAGAAAACCCATATAGTAATAATCCCTTGTGCTCCTATTAGGGAAAGGTGTAATGAGTAATGGTGTCTACTTTACTCCCTAATGTGTTGCCATGTACTTATCTCCATCTTTTTAAACTTTTAATGCAGAAGGGATTCTCTGGTATGAGTTACCATTTAGTTCTTGCAATTATATTTCCCACACTTGGTGAAATAACCCACTCTGCCTCCTATCTGTAAGATTTTTTTTTTCTGTCACTAGTCACTATAGAAAATAATATAGACACTTTGGAGAGAAAATAGAAGAATAAAACCAGGAAAATCTTACAGACTTTGTCCTTGATTTAGGAAATGGGGTATATTACAGAGTGTAATTTAATTCAGTGTTTATTGTTAAGAAGATTGCCTGTAGCTTATCATAATTTCTAACACAGTGTAGTTAAAAGGACCTAGAGAGATTCTAAACCAGATTTCTGACAGATCTGCATAGGGAATTCACACGGGCCATTGCTTAGAAGTTATCTGAAATGATCTGGTTTTATACTAATTTAATTGTTTTTATGCCAATCTGAATTCTGCATCAGAAACAGACTTCATGACACTGGTAACACTGCTAATTCTTCTAAAGAGTTCACTGTTTAAAGTTACTTGTTCATGCTATCTGCATAATGAATTGTCCTCTTCAAGGTGATAAATTATTTATTAGAGTAATGAGCAAATCAATCAGGAGAGCTGGTTAACTGTAACACACAGCTTTTGGCAAAGTAAGGTCTGAATGTTTATATTTATCACAGAAAAGGCTTGACTTTGATTCAGACCTTTCAGAGGTGTTTATTAATCATGATCTCATTACAGTTTTCGTGGGCTAATAGCTTTTTATTTGTCAGAATTTTTTCCGATGATGTAGTGCTGTTGTCCTAAAAATACAGATCTATTTACACGATTTAACCTTCTACAAAATTGTTCAAAGGTAGCTTATTTCCCACATTGTGCTTTATATTAAAACAAATCAAGATTAATAACTTAAGTCAGAGTGATTTCAGAGCTGGTGTCTGTGAAACGCTATGGCCCTCAGGTACAAAACTTGAAAGCACCTTATAGGTTAGTTGCAGTGATTCACTGCAGAATTGAGAGTATTACTCTGGGAAATGGTCCAATCCTTTTAGAATATGGCAGGGAGCCTCTAACTGCAGAAAGATACATACTGGGCATGTTAAACATATTTTAGTGTTTATTAGTGAGAGATTTGGGATTTAGACTACATTGTGATCTGAAATGAATCTAAATACACATCTGCTGAAGGGTGAAATGGCATATACTGTAACTTATGAAAATAATGAGTGTTTATTACTTTCTGAACCACAGCTTTACAAATTATTCAAATCAGATTTTGCAGGAACTTGTTAAAAGAGCATGTAATGAAGGGACTGTATTCAGACTTGTGTAAGAATTTAGCTACACGATTGCCGTTTAATCAGGAGTGTTGTCTGGTGAAATACCCTTAAGCTGTTTTGAAAGTTTGCAAGCAACAAACCAACAAGTCTCATGTTTCTTTTTTATGTTGTGAGCTTTTAAGTAAATTGGACTGGAGCACTATGTATGGAATGTACTGGAAAATGCTGTTTTGTATTACTATGGCAGAAGATGATTGGGAAATATGTATTGGGAAGGGAACATTCTAATGCCAAACCTTTAATCTGCTTTATATCAAATATTCAATGTAGTGCAGTTGTACCATGAAATTAAATAATCAGACTGGTTAACTGTGAGACCATATATTAGACATGTGAAACTAGCCATGTTAATGGGCACAACTTTTCCAGTGTCTATGTTTAAGAGTAAAATTGCTTGGTTTAGCAAAATTGCCTTTTCAAATAAACTCAGATACACTTAACTGTATATATTGCAAACATACCAAGTGATTAGAAATTACAGCTCACAAATCAATTAATCTTGGTGGAACACATTATTGATGATGAAATATTGTTGATACATACTTAGCTTGGACCGTATTTCTATAAATATATAGAACAATCTGTTTCCTTCATGATATCTTATTGCTGGACTTGAAATCAAATTTAAGTTTTAAGTTGGAATCAGGACATCTGATGAGAGTTCATGGGCAAAGCTCTATCAAAATGAGAAATGTGGGCATAAAGCATTGATCAATGAACTGTTCCCACTTGAAAAACTAAATGCTTTAATCCTGAGGCAGAATATGCACTTTGTGTTGGTCTCATGCATATAAATAGCCACTTTTGAGTCCCAATTTAATCTGAGTGAAAACGTCTCCATATAATTCTGAATTTAAAAGTTTCCCACTGCTCCCTTCACCACTTTAGTGTGATCAATAGGGAATTGACTTGAGTAGAAGAAGGGTCTGACCTACAAATTCAATTAAGTAAATTCTCTGCTGTTTGGTACCAGGTACAAGGTGCCCTTTTTATTTTATTTTAACCCAGTGGTCTAAGTGAATATGTAAACACATTTCTACAACCTTTGATCACTAAAGTAAAAGAGAATATATCTTTATGTCCATTGGTAATTTAGGGATAAGGTATAAGCAACCTTTTACCTCTCCTGATACTTCTTGCTAAATGTATATCCTTGTCTGGCTTGTAAAAAAATGCTTCATTTTCATGCAACTTTCCTCAGAATTATAAAGTATACAACACATATCATCACTTTTGTCTTAGATGCACTGGTAGAGTGAATGATGGGTTGTGTTCTCCCTTGATTAATATGTAAAGTCACTTTCAGAAAAAGAAAGAACTCATTTATAACACCTTGGCTGGCCACAGGAAGTCCAGTCTTGGACTAGAAGAACTCACATTCATGTGGACAAATAGTGGAAGAGAATCAGCAGGGGAAACTTCTTTTTTTTTCTTTTTCTTAAAAGAGAATCTGTGTCAAAACACCTGCCTGGCTCACATGGAGAGTCTGGGGCAGACATTACACAGTAAATACCTTTATTTGACTATGCTATTTCTAAATCACATACTTTTTTGTTATTTGGATTTTCAGATCCATGTAGCTTCCATTCACTCTCACTGAAATCAGTTGGAGCTGCAATGTCTTTTGAGAGCCACCAAAAATTGGGTTGACAGTGTAGAACTGCAGACTGCAGCATTAGCATTTCATATTTCAATACTTGTGCACCACTGTCTCACAAATTCATTTCAGGAAGCAGACAGTCCCTTTGCAAGCCTCACACAAGGCACTATACTGCACTTCAGCCCTTTAAATATAAACAAAAATAGTTTGGAGTGAGATTGCAAGGATGGAGATCTGACTAGATGACAAGGCAGAGCATAGTATTAAGTTTCTGCTTTTCAGAGGAGGAAGGGGAAAGGAGAGGAGACTACAGGAGAAAACTGGTCTTTTAAGTTATTCTACTGCATTAGTTGTCTGCAAAGTTGCTTAGAAATGCTGAGGCCATAGAGATAGGTTCATGACACCAATGAAAATGTGTATGAGTTGCCTATAATTAAATCAGACATCTGTTGAGCAATGATATTGAGCTACACATAAGCCAATATATGGGCTGCCATAATTCTGATTAAGTACTGTCCTGC
>NW_009953786.1:1237001-1242535 GCF_000747805.2 Chaetura pelagica | reverse complement strand
TGCTGAAAATACTATGCAATTAAGAAACTACTCACTTCAGACTGAAAAAAGAACCATATTTTTTGAAGGTTATTATTAAAGTGGTAAACTGGAAGACGGCTAATTCCACAATTGCATAAATAGTTACAGGTTTAATTTTTAATAGATCATGATTTAGATATAATACCCTGTGCTGCAATGGAATAAGATATCACAGATTCTTACATTTATGCACATATCATTACAATAAATATTTTGCTAAAAACTGCATACTTTTAGGATAAACATAATGAAGCTCTTTCTGTTTCAAATTAATCAAGATGTGTAAATGGTTCACTTGGATGAGATATTAGAAAGCATAAGTCTGTCCATAGCCTTATGCAAACATATAGGTCAAGAGGGACTACTAGTAAATATCTGGTCCAATCTCTACTGTTCAGATTAGGTCCAGTCAGAAGAATTGCTCAAGTCTGTGCTCAGTGAATTTTAACTGTCTCCAAGCATGGCAATATGACTACCTCTCTAGGCACCTTGTGCAGTGCCTAATCACCATCAAAGTGAAAAAGTATTTTTCTTGTACTTTTTCAGAATTCACTATGTTCCAACCTGTGCCCATCTCCTCTCATCCTTCTATTGTGCACCTCTGAGAAGATTCTGGCTTGGTTTCCTCTACACCCTCCCATTATGTAGTAGTAGACATAAGTAAGATGTTTCTCCTCAGTTTTCTCTACCTATAACTGGATAAACCAAGACCTTTCATCATCTACTCATATTCCATGTGATTCAACCTGTTGCCTGAATGAATTTTGTGGTCATCCTCTAGTATGTCCATGTCTCTTTTTTACTGGGGACCCCAGAAATGACCCCAGCACTCCAGATGTGTCTCATCAGCGCTGAGCAGAAGGGAAGGCCTACCTTCCTTGATCTGCTGGAAATGCTTTTTCTAATGCAGACCAGGATCCTGTTGGCCTGCTTTGCTGCAACAGCTTATTGCTGGCTCATGGGCAACTTAGGTTATGGACCCCCAGGCTCTTTTCTACAAAGCTGCTTCCAACTGCTTGGCCCCTAGTCTCTGCTCATGCATGACGTTGTTCCTCTCCATGTTGGATATCTTGACTTTTCTCTTTAAATTATGAGGTTCCCATCATCCCATTTTCTCACCACTTTTAGATCTCTCCTGTCAGCCCTGCCCTCCAGTGATTAGCCAATTTGATATTGTCTGGAAACATGCAGAGTGCAATGTATCCCATCATCCAGTCAATTAAGAAAAATCCCAAGCATGAAACAGAAGTGGCCTTTATGTCTTTCAGAGAGAGCATAAATAAGTAACCAACTGCCAGTAGAAATTTCCACTGCTGATCACCACAGTTTCTGCCCAAAGATACAACAATTTTCAATCTATCTTATATCTCAAAAATTTAACTCCAAATACACTGTGGAAGGCTATGCTGAAACCTTTCTTAAGCAGGTTATTAAAGTATACAGGCAGATGAACAACTCCAGGCCCAAATCAAACTAGTTTGACAACAATGTGAGAAATGATGGGGCACTGCAAAACTTAAAAACGAGAAAGCCATTGGCGCACCCCAGCTTGAAGCTAAACAAGTAAGAAACTGCAACACATTACAGTGAAAGAGTAATACCAGGACTGCTTCTATGTGAAAGATGTCAAAAGACAAGGAAGCACAGATCTACAGGAGTCAATGTCTAAAACCAAAATTACTATATGAATTTGGAAAATCTGCAAAATCATCTAAGTGAAGAAAGAGTAAACAGGACAGGTTTTTCATTGAGAAACTGGAGAGAAAAGGAAATATAAGAAAGGCAAGTAATTTGATTGGGCTGAGAGTGCTGTTAAGGAAAAGCAAGGGTGGTACTGAAGTATAAGGGAAGGGGAGAACTGGTAGCCTAGACAACAAGGTTTCCAGGGCCATGTCCTTACCAACAAAGACAGTCCCACAGTATCTGAACAAGAAAACCAAATCAAGACTGGGGATGATAACCAGAGACAGCCAAGGATCCAGGTCATCTGACACGTCTATAGTGACAAGGGAGATCCAAGAAGGGTCAAGTTTGTGAGTCAGGTTCAGGATCAACAAGGTACATGACCGGGCACACACATATTGACAATATAGGTTGGGCAAGAACCCTTCAGTCCTGCTCACAAATAAGGGAGGCCAGGACCTTGCATCTCCCAAATCTCTGTCATCCAGCTCTTTCCCAGCAGTATGATACAAAATTCCATAGCTGCATTAAATGAAAATTAGCCTTGAGCACTGGATGACGAAACGCTGGAAAAGAGGGAGGAAGGAAAATGTTGCAGAGCCCATTGGTGCATTCAAGGCCCTGAGGAACCACTGAAGAGTCCTGCAGCTGATCAGTGAGGCCTGTGGTAGGGCAATAAGCCTTTTCTGACTGTACCCTATGTACCCAGTTTTCTTCATGGTGTTGTGGAACATAGTGCAGTGCCAAAAGGAACCGACCAGATGCCCCTAACACAAGGTAAACTACAACCAGTGCTTTTTCCTCATCCACATGGGCAGTTATCTCATCAAAGATAACAGATGGGTTGTCAAGGCACCACTTACCCTTGGTTGATACTTGCTAGCTGTTCCAAATGACCACTTTATATTTCATAGGCTCAGACATAGCTTCTGGGGTGACTTGCTACAGAATTCCACTAGGAGCTATGGCAAACTGACCAGCCTGCCGTTCTCAGCATTCTTCATCTTGACATTTTGAAAACAGTAAGGTATTAGCAAGGTATTAAAGTATGTTATATATTAAGAAAAAAAAAAGAAACCAGAAGCAGTATGTTGTATATATGTTCAAAAACACTTATAGAAAAAGAAAATGAATCCTAAATTTTGCCTCATCATACAGTCTTCTTAAATTTATTTTCCCCTTATGTTCCTTCTGTCTTCCAATAGTCTCATAGACATCCATATACTTCTCCCTGTATAACAAGGATCCTACTATCTCTGATTTTTTGTGGGTGTATGAGGATACCTGTTATTCAAGGACTTGGTTTCAAGTACTGTTTTTTTGAAGGGTTATGCTTTATATACCTTTTTTCTTTTTTGAGATGTTATGTATAAAAAGTACGCTAATTTCATTCCTAACTCACAGGAAGGGTATTATGACTTTAGTATATTGACCTGAGTATGTCAGTATTGGGAATGTCAATACTGCTGGTAAGCTGTGAGCCTTTGATAATATTTGCATTATAACCTGATCAGAAGAGATAATTATGTTAGAAATGTACAGAAAGTCTTTCTCTTCTCATCAATACTGTCTACCCAGCATTTTTGAGTATAAATACTGTTCTACAGACAAGCTCTACAACATGTCCTTCACAGCTGCTGGTCTACATAGAGGAGTTTTAAGTATTCTGAGGACATCAGTAACAGAACTCCTGAGGAGAGTGTAGAATCTATATATATTTTTTATTTTATTTTATTTTTTTTCTCTTCCTTTACTGTGAAGAAAGGCATGACTGCTGAACTTGAATGTCAATATACTCTAAAAGTACAATTACTAGGATTAGCAAGAATTTATGTAGGCTTCCTAAGTGTGCAAATGGCTGGCTAATATTCACTATTTCCCAACAAAAAGTAATTATTGATGAATGGTGCAAAGAACTAAGTGTGATATTGCCATATAACATTTGTTATACAAATCAATACAAAACAACAGTACTTCCAAACTCTACCATTACATTACAAACTTTGCCCCATCTGTCGTCCCTACCCCTCCTATATGAAAAATATCTATGAACACAGGGCTTTGACATACCTCAAGTTGCCATTTGTTTGCCTGAATATACGTTTTTCTGCAAGATCACAAACATGGGACAGTTTGGACAGTCTCTCTCCCACCTAATTTCTGCAGATATTGTATTTTATGCAAATGCCGGACTGATCTTGTTCAAGATTAGTCTTGAACAGATCCCGAGCTGCACAGTTGAAATAGAATCATAGAATCATCAAGGCTGGAAAAGACCTTCAAGATCATCAAGGCCAGACGTCTACCCTACAACCCGTAACCACCATCTCCCAAAACATCACATTCACTCATTTTTTGAACACCCACCATTAGACCACGTTGCTCAAACCCCATCCAACCTGGCCTTGAACAATTCCAGGGAGGACGCATCCACAACTTTACTGGGAAACCTGTTCCACTGTCTCATGACTACCACAGTAAAGTATCTCTTCCTTATATCTAATAGCCTAGGCTGTAAAGGTAATAAAATAGTGTCGCAAAAGACTCTGCTGAGGCTATATCCATGCTGATCGAGGCAGAATTTCTTGTGGATAGGGAAGACAAAGATTGCAGAAAGAAGAAACAAGGAGATGAGTGACACAATCTGGTCTAACAAGCCCTATTCATTTAAGCAGCATTTAATTAGTCAAGAAATCTTAATGGAAATAGTGGCATGAATGAAGATCATCTTACATCAGGACTACACGTGGGTGATGACAAGAGATGAAAGTAATGATTCAGACCATCAGGCCTTTAAAACCTGGAGATGGCAAATTTTTAGTTACCTTATACTGCATAAACTGATTCTCAATTACTTATAATTTTGAAGACTCATATTGCGTGATTTAAAGGCCTCTGGACTCAACCCCTGATTTAGATAAAATAAGAAAGTATTTGGAAAATAGGAAAAATAAATCAAATGAGCTATGGAGTTTTATTTATCTTTTAATTCAGTCAGGAATTGTCATCCCTAGAGAAATTATATCCTGCTAACAAACTGATTCATTTTAATCTGCGATACACAGAAAAAAACCAACAACCTTCAGGAAAGATTTGAACCAGTGTTTGAAGAGCAGACTACTGTGGTGTTGTAAGTCTCTGAATTTTCGTTTGTTTCAGTGTGCTGAAGTATACAGAAGCAAACTCTCTGTTGCCTCCCTGGGGCTCGGATTAGAGATGTTAAAAGGAAACTCCGTAATCTTGTGGATTCCTCCGATTACTACCAGCTGCTGATTTTTCAGGTTGGCAGTGATGAAATTATTACAAGAAATGTAAGGGCAATGAAGAGAGACTTCAGGGCCCTGGGACGGCTAGTTAGGGGGTCTGGAGCGCAAGTAGTGTTTGCCTCCATTCCTCCTGCAAGAATGGGTGGGGAGGTAAATAGGAAGAGTTTACAGATCAACGAATGGCTAAGAGACTGGTGCCAAAGACAGGGTTTTGGTTTTTTTGATCATGGGATGCTATATGAGACACCTGGCCTGATGGTGGCAGGTGGGATGCACCTGTCCCAGAGGGGGAAGAGGCTTTTGGGGCAGGACTTAGCAGGGCTCATTGAGAGAGCTTTAAACTAGATGTGAAGGAGGAAGGGGAGAAAACTGGGTCTGTTAGGGACAAGCCCAAGAGGAACATACCAGGGCCCGAAGGCAGGTGGTCTAAGGAGGATTTAGTCCCACCAGTGTGCTCTGTTTGCTTCCTGAAATGCCTCTATGCTAATGCACGCAGTATGGGGAACAAGCAGGAAGAGTTAGAGGTCAGTGTGCGGGCTAAGGGTTATGATCTGGTAGCAAAAA
>NW_009953786.1:1215530-1234636 GCF_000747805.2 Chaetura pelagica | reverse complement strand
ACTGAGGGGTAACCTTATCAATGTTTACAAATATGTAAGGGGTGAGTGTCAGGGAGATGGAGTTAGGCTTTTCTCAGTGATGACCAGTGATAGGACAAGGGGTAATGGTTGCAAATTGCAGCATAGGAGGTTCAAGGTGAATATCCAAAAATTTTTTTTTCCTGTGAGAGTGACAGAGCCCTGGAACAGGCTGCCCAGGGAGGTTGTGGAGTCTCCTTCACTGGAGACATTCAAAACCCACCTGGATACCTTCCTGTGTGATGTACTCTAGGTGACTCTGCTCTGGCAGGGGTGGTTGGACTAGATGATCTTTCGAGGTCCCTTCCAACCGCTAGGATTCTAGGATTCTATGAAACTCTTTCCTTTGTGTATGAAATAGAAAGCCTGCAAAAATGCTTTAGCTCTGCTTGAAATTCATCCAAACTAAAGAAATTAAGTTCCTGTCTGTAGCAAAACTGGCATTCCTCCTTCTTTCACCCATCACTCTTCCCCCCAGAAATCTTAAAATGTCAGCTTGAACTGCCAACCTTTGCTCTTTGGAATTGTATTAGATTGGTTATCAAAACTACCTTCATTTGTATCTGCTTGGTAATTCCTATGAAGTAGGAGAGGAGCATAAGCAGTCTCCTGAGCAGCCATTCACAGAGATCATGTGAAGTCTGTATAAGAAATTATTTTCCTTGCATTCCCACAACATGAAATATGGTCCTTTTAAATTTTTTATTACCAACGTGCTGCTTCTTCCTTTCAAGCTTTTGATTCCCGTAGGAAAACCATATTTATTTATTATTTTTTACATTTTATTATAGGGAATTAAAGTACAAGATCAAACAGAAGTAGCATGAATAGAACAGTCCCTTTTTTAACTACTCTGTTCTAAAATACAGTCCAAACCAAAGCCCAACAAACACAGTCTCTTATATTTTCAATAACATATTTTAAAATTCTTAAGTTTTCAAGAATACATTTTAAACAAAGTCAATAAAATTAATGACTCATACACACACAAAAAATGAGCTTCCAAAAATGTATTTAATTCTATTGTGGTTGAAGGAAGCTCACTATAAATGCCAATTATTTTTAAATTGTTCTGAAGGTGAAATGAATAAATTGTCCTTTAAATTGTATTAAAAAAAAAAATAAATACAACTGATCTGTAGAAACAATGTCACTGTTCTTCCATAATTATGTATTCATTTGACAAAGTTGGTCATGGAGGCTCCTTGTTGTGGCACAGCCACAGAGATGAAATCCGTTCTATGCAACCGTGTGTATTAATATAAACATCAGGTCACCATGCAAAAGTGTAAGGGGTTGTCAGTCTGTAATGCTTTACCTGTACCACCTGGAACAGATGAGGTAATAAAGTGGAAACCAGAACATTTACTCCCACAATAGATCTTTGGCACAAGAGATATGAGTGTGCAAAGAAACCAGAAAGTGGTGATCGATCTACTGATTTGGCCTTCCCCTTAGGAAGCTCAGGGTAGCAATGAGGCTACTGTGAGCTATGCCATGCTTCTGGGCTGGTTTTATGCTCTGTCATCGTCAGCATGGGAAGAGCAAGCCACCCCACTGTGTAAAAAAAAAAACAAACGAAAAAACAATCTTGTTAGATAATTCCCATTAAAACACACTTCCCATGTTTTCAAGCTGTAGTTTCTCCAGCTTTGCAGTAAAAGGTCTTTGAATGCTCTGTTTTTCCCGACCTTCAGTTGTGCTCTCTGTAGCAAATGCTATGCCAGCTCTGTAATTTTAAACTACTGCTAATCTTTAAATGGTCAGCCTTGAAAATTCATTTCAGCCAAGTGCTTTGCATAAAGGATCTTAGCTTAGAAGATTAAAATAAGTTGCCTAATTGTTGCATCCTTTTTCCCACCAAGATAAGCAGAAGCATACACTTTGCTTATTCAAATAATTAGTTTTAACTTTTTTCTTTTTTTTTTTTTTTTAAATATCTTTTTGAGCTCTAAATGAGGGGGGAAAGGGGGAATTCAAAACATGTTTGGGATAGGACTATTCATTTCAGCCAAGTGCTTTGCATAAAGGATCTTAGCTTAGAAGATTAAAATAAGTTGCCTAATTGTTGCATCCTTTTTCCCACCAAGATAAGCAGAAGCATACACTTTGCTTATTCAAATAATTAGTTTTAACTTTTTTCTTTTTTTTTTTTTTTTAATATATCTTTTAGAGCTCTAAGTGAGGGGAGAAGGGGGAATTACAAATCATGTTGGAGATAGGACTGCAAAACTTCCTTCCAACTTTTATGCTGAGTTCTTTGTAATTTTTCCAGTTAAAATATAGGGACTATAAATTTTTATTTCTGTTTAATAAGCCTTAATCTACCCTCAGTCATTTAGCTGTGTATCTGGTAATCATTATACTTGCCCCACAGCATTGGCATATGTGCTTATCAATAATTTTTGCGCTGTTTTTAAATTCTGCAGTATATCTTGGCATTTAAATAATTTCTTACCAGTGAAATAAACAAAGCAACAAACAGAACTTCCCAAAATCAGTACTATCACCACTTCAGTGTCTGTGCAACTTTCTTATTTAAAAGAAAGAAAAAGGTATTTGAAAGGAAGTATTAATAGATTTGCTCCTTAGGCTGAATGTTGCCACAAAAGCAGAGGTCTTCCTTACCTAACAATGTAAACAGCAGTGACAAAAAGTATGTTCTTTATGATATTCACTAAGTATGTTCTGCAGAATGGCAAGTTATTTTTTTCTTAGCCTGTTAGAGGAAATTACCCACAAGGGACAGTTCATTTGAGGTTGGGTTTCATGTGCTTTTAAGAAAGGGCTGCCCCTTTTGAAAAAAGTGAGCTGGGTACACTCCTTCACTCTAATGAGTTTGTGTTCCAGGAGAAAGTAAGGAAATCATTTTCTAAATACTGTTGTGTGTATAGTGTAATGTATTAGTTGATTTATTTCTTTATTCTGTTTATTCTCAACAGGGTGTTGGTAGATGCCCCTGGTAGGAGGTGGTGATACTGCTGAGGATAGGAGGACAGGCCAAATTCCCTCTGGGAGAGGATCTTTCAGCTTTGAGGGGTGTTAAGTAGAAAAAAGCACAGTCTGACCTAAGAGACTGGTAACCATCAACACGAACTTGGCAAAGGGATCACAGCGGCATCTCAGAGAAGATAAAATGAGCTTTTTTCTGGGGGCAGAGAACATTGGGAAGGTTTGCTGCAGTCTGGAAATTCTTGTGTGTTTAGACTGAGATTAAGAACTTGACTTGCAAGGAGAAGGCAGGAAAGAAAAGAGTCATTTGCAAGTTTTTATTTTTAAATATTCTGTTCTGCCTCACCTACTAATTTTGAGTAGTTTTCTCAGTGTAGCAATTCAAGTATTCCAGCTTGATGAAGCTTGCTTTTTTTTGCTTGTTTATTTAAAAGTCTGCTGTTCTTTAAGGAAGTACTTCTAAGGAAAAAGGTCAGGAAGACAAATTCTGAAAGGAATTCAGACTTCTGAAACAATCTGTATTAATCAGTGGCAATTCTAAATTTACCTTAACATATTTTACAAGTTGTACATGTATACATTCAACACAATTAATTTCCACACATGGTCTCTGTTGGAACATACAAAATTGGAATAGTTCTTTGTGAACACCTCTACAGGTCTCATTCTGGGAAGAAGGTCTTAAAATTTTCCATTGGAAACATTTCCTTTCTATGATTTAGATGTTCCCTCCTACGCATTGCACATTTGTTTAGCACTGAGTGTAATGGGTTCCAAATCGGGATTCTTACAGGCTATTTAAATTCTGAAGCAGTAATGATTATTTTGCTGTAGTTTAAAAAAAAAAAAAAAAAAAAAGTTTTAATAAGCATATTATTTTATCATTATAATGACTTCTGTTGATGAAAAATCACCTTTTTCTTTGTATATTTGCAAATTAATTGGAAATCCCTGGACTTTAGCTTATGAATGTCCATTTAAAGTTAAACTGGCATTTATTGGGTATGAGTTGGATTGCCCATAAAAGTGGCCTGGAAAAGGCTGTGGCTGCATCTAGTTTAAACATGTAACGTAGTGTATTCTTCTTCACAAAAACACAGACTAGATATAATGATCTATTTAAAGTTTCTCTTGTTTGACCACTTTGGTATTATTCATGGAGGTGTAGAAATGTCTGTGAGGTGAAAGGGCAGGAAACCCGCCAGATTCCCCACAAAGCTGCAAAAATGTATAGGAAGCTCTCCATTTTGTGCATGTAAAATGTTTCAAGCTGCAGCTCAAGTGAATTAATCCTGAGTTTGGTATCAGCTTCTATTTCAAACTCTCCAACAGTATTCATTAGCAAATTTTTCACTAATCTGAAATATCTACCAAAATAAATAAGGAACCAAACAAAGAAAATCTTTTTCTTGACACAGCTCCACTTCTAATGACTCATTTCCAATTTTTTTTTTGAGGAAGAGAGCTCCTTTTTTTCTCTCCTGTCTTTCCCTGCATCTTAGCAGCTTTTATATAATTACAAATGTTGTTTACCAACACTATTGCTCTCAAAGGAAATTGAGAATGCTGCTGAAAGACGTTATTAGTTCTTTAGGGAATTCTGAAAAACAAGTGTCCAATGCTTTGCTGCTATTTTCTGACTGCAGCATTTTGCTATATCATAGAAAATTTAGAGGTTAATTTTGGCTCAGTCTTTTTGAAAAAAAAACTACAAGTCTAAAAATACTTGATTTAGAATTATTGCAGTAGGTGAAGAAAATGGCAACAGGCATCTCTTTTTCAATTCACCTCTGTCCTTTTCCATATTCAAGTACATAAGTAAAGGTTAGGTAGGATAAAGAGAAAGAAAGCAAGGAGGAAAAATCCACATGCTGTAAGTAGAAATAAGCACAGATTGAAAGACCAAAAAAAAAAAAAAGAAAAAAGTCAGCTGTAACTATTTCATGGCTTCGGATGGCTTTACATCAAATTAATTCCTTTATTTATACAAGAATGTGACTGGAATCCAACTAGTTGAATTGTATAGTGTGCAATATAAACATTTCAGCTATCTCAGATCTTCATTCATATCCCAAAAAGATTCCCTTTCTACTCTGACAATTTCCAGGAGGAGAGGAATTCTTAGCTCCTTATTTAGCATGGTATCTTACCTTCTCATTGTTCCTGACCTTTCTGTGTGCAGTGATTTATGGAGCAGAGAGTGAGTAAGAAGAGAATGCCAAGCACTGCTCAAGCAACAGAAGCAAACTTCAGCTGACCTTTCCTGTAGCTGGGCAATGTGAGAATAACTCCTTGTTCACATACAGAGAGATTGGTAAAATGTAATTATTTAATAATCTGTCCCCTCCACAATTAAAAGCCTGAAGTTTAGATAGTACTGTAAGACAGTGTAAATAGCATGTATCTGTGCAAGTGACAGGATTTCACAGCTACAGAAAATGTAGATTTAATTAGATAATGAAAGTTCTGCACTTTGTCAAATGCGGAAATACTCTCTACTGTCTCAGCCCAACGTATTACCAGAAAAAAACAGCATTGTTATGTTTCTTGCGCAGTTATAATACTCCTATCTGATGTGGACTTACCCTTTTATGTGGAAGATTAAATAATCAGCATCCATTACTATAATGGATAATATTTAAATGAAAATCTTTTCCCTGCAGTAGATTGTACCTTAACCCTTCCTTTCAATCCAGTATCCCATTAACTACATTTTCATGAGTTCTTTTTGTGGGGTAGATGACCACACATGCAGAGTAAGGTGAGAATGTGGTTGCCACAAGCATATTGAAGCAATTCATAATTGTACCTGTCCTCTCTTTTGCCTCTCCAGCTGTAAAGATGGGCTTCGTTTTTCCATTTTACATTGTCACCATTTTTGGTCACCCAAACACAGAAATTCTAGGCAAACAACCTCACTAAATAAGCAATTTTCCAGTGAGTAATAAGGGAAGAGCAAGCAGGAGAAGTGGGAAATGGTATGGAGAGAAAACACTGAAAGTTTTGAAAAAAACCTTATCTTTCTTGATTTGTATTCACTGTAACAGGTATGGGAAAAAGCTTTGGAAACAGGGATCGGCTTTGCTCTTTATTCCACTGGTACAAAGTAGGAGCAATGTGGGTGGTCACAAGTTTGCAGAAGAGGGTTCAAAGCTGTTCCAGAATATATCAATACCAACAGAGATGTAATAGAACAACCAGTCTTATTCATATAGTTGATACTGGATTTTCTTTCATTTTCTCAGGTACATCAACAAATATGCATAGGTCATATATTAGGTCACTTTTCTGTTGTCTTCTTTACAATGGGGAAAAATAGAAATGGCAGAATAATTTGCTCAGATCCATTTCTCTCTATTTGTATTGCCTTGACCAGTGGGTCATTTTAGATCCACATTCAATTACCTAGCATTCTCAAATTGAATGTTATCGTTAGGTCCCTAGAGTTCCATAAATTTCATGCTGGAAATACATAGTTTTCTACTTAATATTACTGTTTCTTACTCCACTGTTTAAGAGTAACTTCTAGAAAAAAAACAAGCCAAAAATTACTTGGTGAAGTGAATGGCATGGTAGCACACAATGCAATAAATAATAAACATTAACCTGGCAAGAAATTCTGGTGATATTTTGCAGACTGTTTATAAACTGTAAGATAAAAATAAATGTGAAAATCTGGTTTTGATCAATAACCATACTTATACTAAATATGTATTTTGCCTCTGAATTTGCTGAGTAGAATTGCAGAAGACTCTAATTTGCTTACCTCATATAAATTCTAATGATTTTTTTTCTGATGTAAATTTGCTAACTTAATATCTCAAGACAAGGATAATTCTTTATTTTCCACCAGCAGTGGAAAGTTTCACATAGAGCTCAAGAATTTATAAAGCATACTTAAAATTTCTAGGAGATTTTAGGAAGCATTAGATGTTCAAAGAGAATATCCAGTTTCAAATATGTAAATCAGATATACTATGACTATAAAACTGCTTGGCACTTCTTAGTCTCCCCCCACTTTTCTCTGAGAGCATGTGCAAGATATCATAGCTCTGAGGTGGGTCTGAGAATCTTTCCCAAAGTACAAAATCTCATCCTTCCCAGGGCATACCAGGATTTAGGGTTAGGAACTTGACCTTTGGGATTGTTCCTGTTTAGCCTGTTGGCTTTTAAGGAGGAGTGAATGAATCAGCTCAGAAAACATGAAGGAGTAGGAAATTCTTTCCTGAAGTTGTCATATTATCTTTTTGGCTGCCTAGTCTGAAATTTACACATAACAGAGAACATTTGAGTTTTATGTTTTAAAGCTAACCCCATTGCTACTTTAAGATAATATAAGACATTTTCTAACTTTGGAGGGAGATGGAAAGGAGGAGTAAATTCCTCATAGTTAATACTCAAAATACAGAATTACTCTGACCTTGACTACATGTCTTTAACCACGAACTATTTTCAGTTCAGAGGCCTTTTCATACCAAAGCAGCAGGTCATAACAAATACATTTCTTCTTCCGTCCTTTGCCTGGAAAAAAATAAAATTATATATTTGCTGTTTCTTAATGTGTCTTTAGGGAATCTGTTTTTACATGGAAGTAGATTAAAAGTAAACATTTAGTATTATTAATATCAGCATGTGAGAAAAAAACAAAGAGATTTAAACCTTCAAAAGTCTTGCTCTGATAAATTGCACTTTTACCCTAAGAAATATTAATCTATAGTTATTTAATTACATACTACATGGTGTTGCTGCTGGTTTGGTTTGTCTGAAAAGGCTTCAGTCAGTAGTATTAATACTGATTTTCTCACCATACAGCAAGGGAGGATAGCTCTATAATTATGCTGTTTCTTAGTTGGATTTGGGATTTGGGAAGGGGGTTAGATTCTTCTAATATCAAATTAAGGTAGAATTTTATGTCCTTCCTCTGTGCCTAGATGAGTACAATACTATACTTAATAAGTCATCCAAGAGTTCAAACCATGATCTGTTGAGGTGTATAAAATAGAATGTAAAGAACACAACAAAAAGCATTTTTGTCAAATTTGCTGGATTTTTGAAGAAGTCCTCATCCAAATGAAGTCCTTAGAAAAATGTAGGATTCACAACAGTCTATGAAACTGTCTTATTTTCCAAGAAGCACAGTCACTCCTGTGACTTTTGTCACTAAGACTAAAAGTGAGCAAGCAAGGAATGTAATTATTGTGTCAACTCCTTCTCACTTAAAAATAAATAATAAATTAATAAATATATAGCCGAGTACTGACCTAAGAAAAGTTGAGTGTATTTCTACTGAAGTCATATGTTAAACAATAAAAATAAATAAATGGAAAGTAGAATTACAACTGGCAGTAAAAAGTGTATGTTAATAAAAAAGATTTATGGATTCAGTACTGTTGTCATTGCACACACAACTTACTGGAAAAGAAATATTCAAAACACTGATCAGGTTTATAACAAATTCTGATATAAAGGTTGTGCTGTTGAGGTGTGATAGACTTTTAAGCTGTCTGGCAAATTCAGACTATTCATTGAAATAATTACTTTAAACCAGAGTTTAAAAACAAAGCTACAGTAGCAATTTGGCAAATGGGCTCAGGTAAAGCTATAAACTTCCTTAATAATTGTTTCTTTCAATTTTAATACATGAGTATGCACAGGATAAAAGTAACCAGCTTATTGCTGAGAGCCAGAAAAGTGGAGTGGAGTAGCTTCAAACACTGTAACTAGTATTTGTGAAACAACAGCACTGAGCTATTGCATCTTTTACCAGCTGGAAATACAAGAAAACACTTGGGGATGGGAATCCAACCAGAACTTTTCACTCTGCATAATGAAAATTAAGAAGAAGAAAGCTTAAGAATACCTGTTTGTCAAGTTGTGCATTCCATCACTGCTTCAGTACTCTGTTTTGATTTGAGTATGCATGACTTGCTTTTATTTTTATGACACTAGAGGAGGCTCAGGAGTCAGGATTGTTTTTGTTAACAGGTTGAACAAACTAGAAAAACACCAACTGGTGGTGTGCTATAAGAATGTAGCAACTGGTCCTTGATGCAACTTCAGGGTCTTCAGCTGAACTACATCATCATTAATTCTGGTCTAAAAGGACTATGCTAATATACACAAATTTCAAGGACTTGAAAAAAATGCTCAGTAATTCTTGTGCTGAAGAGCCTGAAGCTGGGTACAGTGCTTCATATTTGAACTCAAAATAGTTGAGTAGGCTGCAAGGTTCACTGTGCTCAAACTGTTGGCTTTTCTACTGCTAATCCAGCCAAATCATAGAATCCTAGAATGGTTAGGGATGGAAGTAACTTTAAAGATCATCTAGTCCCAACCCTCCTGCTTGGGCAGGAAGGCTTTTTTTGATGAAGCCCAGGACACACTTGACTTTTTGGCTGCGAGGATACGTTGCTGGCTCATGGTGAGCTTCTCATCAACCAGCACCCCTAAGTCCTTCACTTCAGGGCTGTTCTAAACCATTCTCCAACCAGCCTGTATTTCACTTGGGATTGCCCCAGCTCAGGTGCAGGACCTTGCCCTTGGCCTTGTTGAACTTCATGTGGTTTGCATGGGCTCACCTCTTATGCTTGTCAAGATCCCTCTGGATGCTTCCCTCCACCCCATTCTCTCCTACATGTTGATCACACCACACAGTTTGATGTCATCAGCAAGCTTGCTGAGGGTGCACTCAATCTCACCATCTTTGTCACTGACAAAGATGTTAAACAGATCTCATCCCAATACCAAACCATGAGGAACACTGCTTGTACCTGGTCCTGGTTTTGACATAAAGCCATTGATTGCAACTCTTTGAACCTCCCAGCAAATTCCTTATTTATCAAGTGGTTCACCTATCAAATCCATGTCACACTAATTTAGAAATAAGGATGTTATGTGGGACAGTGTCAAATGCTTTGCACAAGTCCAGCTAGATGGAATATACAGGTAGCCTTCATTTGTGCAAGGGTACACTGCTGACTCCTCCAGTTCAACTGGTTTTCCATCTAGAACCCCAAGTTCTGCATTCTGCAAATCTATATTCTAGCTAGCTGACACCAAGACTGCAGTCTTGCATTAATTTTTATTTTCTATCCCAGGAGCAAAACTCTGTATTTACCGTAGCTGAACTTCATGCAGTTCTTGTCAGCCCTCTTCTCTGTCTTGTGGGGTCTTTTGAACATGTCTTCATGCTCCAGACTTTCTTCAGGTTGCTACCTGTCAGAAGTGTATGCAAAGTGCACTCTGTATAAACACCTGGTTTGTTAATGAAGACTTTGCAGGACATAAGGTGAGGCTGACAGGCCTATAGTTCCACAGATCCTCCTCCTTTTTTGGGTTCTCAGCAACCTCACAAAGACAGCAGCTAATTTCCCCAGCACCCTTGAGTGCATTCTGTCTGGTCCCTTGACCTTGTATGTGTCCATGTGGATTAAATTCACCTTTACTTGATCTCACCTCTATTGGTAGTAATGCTTTTCTCCCAGGCTCTGTTAACAGACTAGAGGACCTAAGGGGTATGCAAGCAAACCTGACCAGTGAAAAAAATGAGGTAAAATAATATTTGGTACCTTGGATTTCTCCATGTCATTTGTCACTAGCTTTCCAGATCCACTGATGATTGGCTACACGTTTCCTTCACCTTCCTCTGGTGTCAGTGCACCTATAGAAGCTCTTCTCGCTGCCCTTCACATCCCTTACTAGTTTCAACTCCAGCCGAGCTTTGGCTTTCCTAGCTTCATCCCTGCATGCTTAGGCAGTGCTTCTGTATTCATGCTAGTTACCCAATCCCTGCTTTCTCCTTTTGTATTCTTCTTGTACCTAGTTGAGCACAATTAGGAGTTCCTTGCTGATCCACGTTGGCCTTCTGCCATGTGTGCTATGACAATCCTTTAAATATCAGCTCTCACATAGGACCAGATTATCTTGATAATAATGTTTCAATATGCTTTTTTTAGATTTGTTTGTTTTTTAGTGTTTCTTTTTTTTTCATTTTAATTTCTGCTGATTTAATTTAGCTATTGTGATAGCTACAGGGAAATCAATAAAAGTTACACAGCTGTGAAACACAAGTGACACTGCAACAAATCAGTTTATCACTACCTATTATAATTGCTGGACACATCTCATGGCTTACTGCTCAATAAAACAGAACTTTTCCACCATTTCAACCTTTGGCAAAAGTTTTGGGGATACTTCAGTTTGACTGTTTGTAAGAATAAAGGTAAGCAAAAAACTAATAATAATCCCCAAACACTTTTTTTTTTTTTTTTTTCCTAAGAAAGGGAAGCTTGGCACCACTGTGGTTAGGTATACAGATGACTTATCAGACGTCCATTTTACATCACCTTTCAAAATCTATTCAGACAACCTAAAGAGTGAAAAAACCAATTGCCAGTGACTGAATGGTACACACTGGAACTCATAATTTCAGCTGTTCTTTCCAGAGTAAACACTGAGCAAAAGCTACATAACAGACAAGGAAAAGATCAGGATAGTTATGTTTCCGAATACATCAGAACTAGAAGCTGTCACATTACACAAAAGTAAGATATAGCTGAACCAGTCTTTTGCAAAGCAAGGGCCTACTGAAGAATGTATTTCCTTGTGGCTAATTTCCTCGACGGGGAAATCATGAGTTACCACCTCTGGTAATGATGCATCAGGACCCCACTTCTCACAGAGCCAGACTACCAGCTAAACTGGCCAATCTGTAGTGCCTGGTTGATCTCAGAAGAACTTTTCTCCTTTTCGAAGCTGAGGCTCTGATTGAATTCCTGTTGGCATTTCAAATACAAGCAGTGTAAGTGGACTGAGCCTCATGTTTAAGCTAAAAAAAAAAAAAAAAAATTAAAAATTACTCATAATCATGATGAGCACCCCCAGTCTCAGGACTGCTGGTGCTTTTATAATCCATAATTTTATACATGTCAAAACTTTTATTCTTATAGAGAAAGAAATTCACCTCAGTGTTTCCTAATACAATTTTTCTGGAATATGGTAAAGTCTGCTTGAGTTTTTAAGTCCCCAGCCATCAGGACAGCAGCATCTCTCTAAAAGGAAATGAGAATACTCATGTAGTAGCTCCTAGGTACTGGGCCTTTAAGAGAACAAATAGTAGGTAATATTATTTTAATATAACAAACCTGAAGAATTTCACTGCAACATGCTTGAAACATGGCTCGGCATAAATGCACACAGATGCCTAACCTTAATACAGCACAGCTTATCACCGACATCAGTGAGGTATTGCTAAGCTACTTCACCGCACAGATGGAGGGTGTAATTTGGAAGGCTACTGAACACTGTGAATCTCCCAATGTATCTCAATTACAGAAACACCTGTGTTGAATAACTTTGCACTGATTCACGATGAAAACGCATAGTGTTTGATAGTCCTTAGAATTAAATGCCTTGCCAACAAGCCACAGGTGTACACCACAGGAGCACATGATAATGTAATTGTGAAGGATGTGATGACAGCTCTCCATCCATAATACCATCTCCCAAATGCACTCATGCATCTATTTTATATTTAGATCTCTTCTAACTGTAGCTTTAGAGTCAGCTAATCAAGCAGTGTCAATTCAAAAATGAGCACTAAACAGGAAAGAAACAAAAAATAATGTGTAATTCCTGTTTAAAACTGATTGAATCCAGTCCAGGAAGTGTCAAAATAAAACCATCATCACCTCTACCCCCAAACATCCACAAAAAGCCCACCCTAATACTTCAAATAATAGATTAACTTTGTTCTTTAATATTTTTGAAGACCTGCTAAATTATTTCCTTACAGAAAAAGCTATTGCAGAAACTACTGACTGATAAATAATTGGAACCTGTTGAACACTGTAACTGAATTGTAGCAATCCATTAAGATTGACACATTAATTAAAAAAGTCAGTGGCTGTTGTACATTTCTACTGTACAAAGAAATTGTGAGTTATTTTTAAAGAAATGTGTTTGGATCCTGTAGACACTGATATCAGTTGTATCCTTTGAAACAGTATTTTTGCAAGGACTGCTGCTGAAATTTTGGAGGAGTTAAATAGTGTAAAAATTCCATAAACTTTCTGGAGCTTTTAATCAGAAGTTTGTAAGCAGTCTGAATAAAATAAGAGAACTTTCAAATCTTCTTCTGGGTTGTTTCTCAATTACAAAAATATTTTAGATAGATAGATAGATAGATAGATAGATAGATAGATAGATAGATTATAATGTTTCTCAGTCAATGAAAAGTGTACTAAAAGATTCTGTAGAACGATAAAACTATCATTAGCAATTGTCAAATCACACATCTACTCATATCCACAAAAGTGTACTACCCTTTGTCTTATTGGATTTCATGGAATACATAGATCAGCAAGGAAGACTTAATTTTCTCATTGTTAGAACTTTGAAATCCTGCATAAACAGAGTGGATGGCCTGAGGAAGGCAGGCTCCATAATGACATGTCACTCAGGAATGCATGGGAGTTTGCTTAGCACTTCAGTTCAAGAAGGACAGGGAACTGCTTGGAAGAGTCCATCACAGAGCTACAAATATGATTAAGAGAGTGAAACATCTCCCTTATGAGGAAAGCCTGAGGGAGCTGGGTCTCTTTAGCTTTTGCACAATCCTGAACATATTTGTATATAATTGTATATATTTTCTGATATCATTAGTGTTTAATCAAACCTGTGTAGTTTAGTTTTCAATCCAGACAAGTCTCTCTCTTTTTCTCTCTCTCCATCCCTACTTGGGTGGGAGGGGAAGGGGATCGAGACCGTTGTTGTCTAACCTGAGTTAAAGGGTGACAGTAAGGCATCTCCCTTTTTCTCAAGCAGGTGATTACTGGACAGAAATACAGAGAATCACCCACAAAGGTTTTTAAGGTTTTTTGAAGATTCTGGTCCACTCTAGGTCACTAGAAAAGAATCAACAACTTAAAGTCTTGTGTACTGCCTCCTTAATCAAAGTTGATTTTATCTGCATTCCTTCTTCAGTCTTTTTCTAAAATGATTCAACAATACAATATGTATCCACCTTATGTAACTCATTTAATAACATTATCCCTTGACTCAGAATGAATTTCAATCATGTAGACAGAATGAACTAATTTGTAACTGTTGTCATGATTACAGGTCTGGCTGCACATCTGTTGTCCTTTTGGTCTCTTTAAGTGTATCCACTGAAGTACCAATTTTCAGGCTTTTACCAGTACTAAACCAGAAATTATCTTAAACACAGTGCATGCATATGTGTTGTACTTACCCACATGCAGAGGCTTGTGTGCATCAGTGAGAGGAGTGATCAGTCAACTTTTTGTAACCTAATGGTGTTTGTTTAAGTAAAGAAAGAATGTGTAAGTACAAGAGTCCACACACACTCTAGATGATGTTATGCAGAAGATTAACCCATTAATTACTAGGTTCTGGGTACCTATGTTCAAATTCTGAGGGTGAAAATCAGTATAACTGTTTCATTTTAGTATTTATTTGCAGCTGTCACAAAATATTGATGCTATTGGCTGATTCCATTCAACAGATGACCAAGAGCATCTTGTACAGATCACAACTGAAACTTGCATGCAGTCTAAGAAACTTTTGAATACTGCTATTTTATCTACTTTATGAACACTAGCCCCATGTAAAAATATCCTAAAGTCATATCTCAGTCTAGAAAAATAATTCTTGCTGCTCCACATTCCTGTTCTTATAACAAACTGATAAACTGACAAAAAAAAGGTGTTTATTTTGTCAGAAATTCTTTGTACTTTAACTAAAATTATAATTAGCAGAAAAACTGACGTCTACTCTACCTGTGAATGGATCTTAACACTAAACTATTTTCTGTTACTAGAACATTACAGAGTGACACCAGAGAAGTATGAAGTCTAGTTGTGTAATTGAGACCCATTCAATTTCCCATCATACTTAACATTTTTTGTGTTAACTGAATTGAATCCCCAAGATTATACCTAATTTACTATCTAACATGGGAGCTCAGACATTCAGTTTCCTGCTCCTCTCCCTCCTCTGCATCCCTGTACCTCAGTTTTAAAAGAAGAAAGGAAAGCCTGACTGTCTAGACTAGAAGGGAACAGCAGTGAACTCTGACAGCTTCCCAGTATGAATCCTACAGGAACTAGGGCTCTGGCATACGTGGTGCACACCTGATACTCAGCATAAACCTGAACTGAATTTTTCTTTAGCTAGGCATCCATCTGCAGATGTAATGCTTGTTCAAGACAGATAAATCAGTGACTCTGAAGTGTTCCAGAACCACAACAGCACAGTATTTGAGAAATCTGGCTCTTCCTGTAACACACGTTTTTGTTGTTGTTTTGTTGTTGTGGGTTGTTGTTTTTTTTTTGTTAGTTTTTGTTTTTTTAAATGTGGCATCCAAATTTAGGTGACCTAGCTCAATCTGCAACCCTGTTGCTATTTTGTGATGGCAGGTAATGCAGAAAGTTACAGTCTGTGATGTAGAAGGAGATTTTCCTTTTCTCCCCTTTTTGGTTAGGGCTGAAGAAAAGTTCTTCAGAACAAACGCATATATCTGCTTCTGCCGGTATGTGCATTCATAGAAAATGAAAATATGCACCTTGGTATCATAGAATCATAGAATCTTAGGGGTTGGAAGGGACCTCGAAAGATCATCTAGTCCACCCCGCCCTGCCAGAGCAGGGCCACCTAGAGTACATCACACAGGAACGCATTAAGGTGGGTTTTGAATGTCTCCAGTGAAGGAGACTCCACAACCTCCCTGGGCAGCCTGTTCCAGGGCTCTGTCACTCTCACAGGAAAAAAAAAATATTTGGATATTCACTTGAACCTCCTATGCTGCAATTTGCATCCATTACCCCTTGTCCTATCACTGGTCATCACTGAGAAAAGCCTAACTCCATCTCCCTGACACTCACCCCTTACATATTTGTAAACATTGATGAGGTTACCCCTCAGTCTCCTTTTCTCCAAGCTAAAGAGACCCAGCTCCCTCAGCCTTTCCTCATAAGGGAGATGTTCCACTCCCTTAATCATCTTTGTAGCTCTGCACTGGACTCTTTCAAGCAGTTCCCTGTCCTTCTGGAACTGAGGGGCCCAGAACTGGACACAATACTCCAGATGTGGCATCACCAATGCAGAATAGAGGGGGAGGAGAACCTCTCTTGACCAACTAACCACACCCTTTCTAATGCACCCCAGGATGCCATTGGCCTTCTTGGCCACAAGGGCACATTGCTGGCTCATGGTCACCCTCCTGTCTACCAGGACCCCCCCGCCCAACTCTCCAACCTATCTAAGTCTCTCTGAATGGCAGCACAGCCTTCTGGTGTGTCAGCCACTCCTCCCAGCTTAGTGTCATCAGCAAACTTGCTGAGGGTACATTCTATACCCTCATCCAGGTCGTTGATGAAGATGTTGAACAACACCGGTCCCAGTACCGACCCCTGTGGGACTCCACTAGTCACACACCTCCAACCAGATTCTGCCCCATTGACTACAACTCTCTGACTCCTTCCTTTCAACCAGTTCCTAATCCACCTCACTTCCTGGTCACCAAACCCATACCTGATCAACTTTTCTACAAGGATGCTGTGGGAGACGGTGTCAAATGCTTTACTGAAATCAAGATAAACCACATCTACCGCTCTACCATCATCTATCCACCTAGTAATTTCCTCATAGAAGGCTATGAGGTTAGTCAAACATGATTTACCCTTGATAAAACCATGCTGACTGCTCCTGATGACCCCCATGTCCTTGATATGCCTGGAGATAGTGACAAGAACAAGTTGTTCCATCACCTTTCCAGGGATGGAGGTGAGGCTGACCGGTCTATAGTTACCTGGGTCCTCCTTCTTGCCCTTCTTGTAGACTGGAGTGACATTTGCTATCCTCCAGTCCTCAGGCACCTCTCCTGTTACCCATGACTTACTGAAGATGATGGAGAATGGCCTAGCAATGACCTCCACCAGCTCCCTCAACACCCTTGGATGCATTCCATGCGGACCCATCGATTTATGGATGTCCAGATTGCTCAACTGATCCCTAACCCAATCCTCATCTACCATGTCAAACTCCTCCTCTATCTTGACTTCTTCTGGGGCTATATGAATCTGGGGCTCATGGGGAAATCCTGCAGGAGTAAAGACAGAGGCAAAGAAGACGTTCAGCACCTCTGCCTTCTTAATGTCCTCTGTCACCAGGGCTCCCACCTCATTCCTCAGTGGGCCAATATTGCCTCTAGTGTTAGTTTTGTTAGCTATATATTTGAAAAAGCCCTTTCTATTATCCTTAACCTGACTTGCAAGGTTAAGTTCCAAGGAGGCCTTAGCTTTCCTAATTGCCTCCCTACATCCTCTGACAACAGTCCTATATTCCTCCCAAGTGACCAGCCCCTCCTTCCATGGTAATCTTCATATAATCTTTATGTGCTGTGAGATTTAATAGGATTTTCATGCTCCTCTTGTAATGGTGTGCTTTTAAGTCTTACTGGTTTTCTTTGGAAGCAAATGGCCCAGTGGCTGCAGGAACCCAAAGTTAATGACAGTGGGCTGTCTTCTGACAAGCCAAGGTGGAAAGGGAGTACACTCTTTTGTAAAGACAATGCTGAAGGCTTCAGATCATCATTAGCCGTTCAATAAACTATCCTGATTTCCACAGTAGGATTTAAACAAAGGCTTTATCTTGGACCCTTTTCTAGTCTTAGTGTAATTTAAACATATATAATACTGTTTGAAGTCTATTTGTGAGCTTGATATTGACCAAATAACAAATCCTAGGTAATGAAGCTGAAAAATTGCCTAAGTATCACAACTGTGATCTTCCTAGAGGTTATATTTTTACAGCAATTTTAGGAAGCCTTTCAACTGTGAACTTCCTCAATAGCTCCAGGTTCCAAGCAGTGGAACAGGGGCGGGTGTGGTGTGTGAGTGAACTAACCTGCAGGAATTGTATAAAAATAATAATTCAGCATTGGGAGAATCTAGAGTTCATGCATCAGTTTTGAGTTGCTCTAAAAATTAATACATAATTTAAAAACTCATGCTATTAAGAATCTGAGAGGGGCAATGTACTTCATAAGGGGCCTTGAATTCATGGAGAGTTACATGAAATATATGAGCTGGTTTTAAGACGTGACAAATAAAAGAAAAAAAAAAAAAGAAATTATAAAGACAATGTGTACATAGGCATGAATATGCTCATCTACACAAAGTACACGTATTTCCAGGCAAAATAGACTTTGTTTTGTTAGAAAACTACACTTGAGGGGTTTCACTTCTGCCCTAATCAGTTGTATGCACAGCAGTTGGATCAGAGCATCAAAAGGTCACACACTTTATCCATGAAGTCTCCAACATGTTTTTCTGTGCTGAGTGTGAACATGCCAAGGAAGATGATATGCCAGATAGCTTGTGAAAGAACAAAACAGAAAACAAAAGGAAAAAGAAAAGTGTGGTGTTTTTTTTTTTTTAAAATTATTATTTGATTTTTTGATTGAACTGACACTGCACAAATTGAAGAAGACAGGGCTACAAAGCATATCCTTGGACTGTACCAGTTTACCTCCTGACTCAGCCTGACTTCTTGCATGCAAGGTTTTGTATGAAAGGTCAAAGTTTAGCTGGATGCTCATTATTGATTTATTTAAATCTTCCATTGTGACTGTCTCTCCATGTTTGATTTGGAAGCTCAAAAGGTATAGGGGTTTTAATAACTTTTGTTTTGCTGTACTTTTCCCACCACTCTGATCATACACAGAGAGAAGTTATTTATTGTTAACATTTCTTACTGAAAATAGACATCCTTATTTAGTTTGCTTTGTATTACTAAAACATCACTGAGAGGGAAAATACATGAATAACCATCTACTACTTTTCAATAAAAGTTGATGCAAAACAATACAGTCCTTGCATGGTTGCTACAAAAGGAACGCAAGAACACACAGGCTCTGAACTACACACATCAGAGAGTCTGGATTTTTGCTTCAGTTTCTAACATGTCTGAGATTGTATTCACAGTAGAGATAGAGGTCTCTGTAAACTAAAAAACTTACTGATTGCTCGTATCTTTCTGCACAGAATTAAGAGGAAAAAAGAGTCTGATACGAAAATCATCAAGTTGGAAAAACTCCCCCAAATAACCAAAATTCC
>NW_009953786.1:1214890-1215414 GCF_000747805.2 Chaetura pelagica | reverse complement strand
TAACTACAGAAATGAACAGAGAACTTGAAAAAAAAAAGGAGTATTTACTTTTACCTTTGTAAATCCTTTGTAATACAGGTGTGAGTCAAGCTATTTTCTTGGATGAAGTTTTAGGCTTTCAATAGAAAAGAATCCAGTCCAATTTTTGAGGTCTTAAAGATCCTTAAATCAATTGAATCTTGCAGTTTTTATCCATGCTCCCCAGTGCATAGAATTCTGTATCTCAGAACTTCATACATAATCGACCAAAAATTTTCTGTCAAGCTCAATTCTACAGGCTCAATGATCTTTCACTCAGAAAGAATCACTATAGATCAGGTTGGAATCATTGGTAGAATAGCCATGTTCTGATTCTGTCATTTCTACATAAGCCCAAGGATAAATAAATATAAGTGTTCAATGTCCAGTGTTTTTATAATACAAGTAATTTAGCTCTATTCTTTAAAAAGAAAACAGTCACACTTCAAAATAACCATGGAAAAATGTGCTGCAAGGTTTAGGGAACATAAATGTAGTATGCTAGG
>NW_009953786.1:1207502-1214156 GCF_000747805.2 Chaetura pelagica | reverse complement strand
AAAGAAACAGTTTGCAAAAGCAAAAACAATACTTTTGTTAGTGTAGTAATATTACTTTAACTGGAATAAATATTCCTGAATTTGAAATAAAGTAGTTCACTCTAGTGCAAAGTAATTTTTATACCAGGCAAAAGCATGGTTTCCTCTCTGTCACAGTGGTTTCATTTACACACTTGTATACATCTAGCTTTCATTCACACACCTTTACCTGATCTATACAGCTGGCCCATTTTATTCCGTAGCTAACATAAAAGGGAAGATGGCATTCCACAAGGCAGATGTACCCACACCCATGATTTACTGAAGCCATGCGCTGTTTCATGGCAGAGAGGAGGGAACTGTGCTGGCCAAAACAAAGTTCTGGCACGCTTGTCTCTCAGCTTGCAGGACACCTGTGTCTTCTTTAGGGCACAGTGGATAATCAGATTGACATACCATGGACCCTGGAATGGAAAAAGCTTGGGGAGATTGGGAAAAAGCTTATTGTGCCCCAGTTTTTGGTTTTGGGATTGGGTGGGTTGTGGGCTTTTTCCCCTATTTATTTTTTTGTTTGGAAAAAGATGACAGGGTAAAAAAAATCTACAAAAAAGAAATACCTACTTTTCATTAGATGGAAATCTGCTTTGCCATATCTTTATGCTGAAAGGTAAACTTGTTTTTTCTGAATATGAAAATACATTGTAACCATACCGATATGCCTCTTTCTATATATACACACAAGAGCAAGAATGTTCCTACCTAGTCTGCCAAACCACTACAATAAGGTTTTATGAAAATCATTATACTCTTACAAACACATCATCTATTGTCAAACGCTATTTTACTATGGTTCTAAGTTTCTATCTAGCACAGCAGTTTGTCATCCTTTGCCCTTAATACATGATAATTTAAAATTATGTAATATTTTTATCCAAGACAGTGAAATTAAAGAATGGTATTTTTAGAATTCAATATAATGGAAGGAAAGTTCAGAATTAATGAGAATAGCCAAGTGAGATATGGGAAGCAGCTGAAAAAAAGCTATGTAGTGAGGTTAAAAAAAATGAATTTAACAAAATGAGTGGGGGTCCAGAAACAGGATGACAACTGTTAATGGAAGCATGGCAAAAAGATATCTGAAAAAAATATTTAAAACATATATTGCAATCCTCTTCTAGAAATCTTTAAACTCCTAAATCTTGTAGTTAGAGGAATTGCAGAATCAGTATAAGCTGTAAGAATGTTGCAGATGAACATTTTTCCGGAGCACTAAAACCATATATGTACAAAGGGGACCAAAAGAGAACAAAAAATATTAGAAAGAATAGCAACAATACTAAGAAGAAGAAATGCCAAAAGGAAATGCACAGAAGACAAAATAGAAAACTGAATGACAGTGAAAGTCAAAGAGGTAATCTATTTCTTTTTAGAGAAAAACTTGAGGGAGAAATAAGTATTGAGAGGCAAATGTGCACAAACTTGCATCAAATTTCAAAAGAATTTTGCCCCTATTAACCTAACAAGAAATAAGACATACAGTGTGAAAAAGTCACCTGATTACAGAATCTGCATAGCCAGAAGGAAAGAAATTCAAAATATCTATTGCCTATAAACACATGCATTCTTATATTCAGCTTCAAAATAATCTAAAAAAATAACATTCGAATGTCACAGTCTTTCAAACATTTCACCTACTTTCTCTGTCGAAGTGAAATTTTTCTGGTAGTTGTAAAGGCATAGCCAGAGAATTAAAAGTCACAGGAATATAGTGCTTGATTATATGAATTACTTATTTTAAATTACATTAAGCAACTTGTACATGCCTGCAATTTCATGACCACTAGCAGAATTGAGGAAAACTTGAAATACCTTTTTAGGTGTTCACTTTTTGACAGAACAGTTGGTTTTTTTCATTGTGGCATCTCAAACAGTTGACAAACGCGTACAGTGGTGGTAACGGTGTTTTTCTTATTCTACTCATTTCCACATGACAGAAGTGCTGCCTGGGGAAGGGAAATAAAACATGGCTTTCAACTGCCTTTGTGTGTGCTCTTTTTCTGCTGGCACAAATTCAATATATAGAGAACTTTGCATATGTGGAGGTGCTTGACATTATAGGTGTAAATAAATAACAACACAATACCTCTGTGCAGACCCTGTGTGACTACTAGGAGCCATCGGAGGGCAGGGCACTAGTCCTGCTACTTAATGCTGCAATCACCTAGGATGAAAATCAATGTTTGCATTCCTCAGTTCACATGTACTTAATATCACATGAAATAATTAATTTAATTCTCAAACTAAGGCAGATACAAATCTTAGGCCTTTTCTCAAATGATGAAAACTAGCATTGTTCCTTAAGCTAATTAGTTTAAACTTGCTACACCTTATGGGTATTGGCCCTCATATGTAGCATTTTTTTCAACGTCCACATCTGTCTGTTAAAGACTCCAAAACACTCCAATATGATCTAGTTTTAGAGTCACAGTCTGTCTAAGGGTGGGATACAGCTGTCTTGTCTCTGCTGCAGCCATCAGGGAGGCATAATTTCCTTCAGGCTGTTCCAAGCATATGGGAAGCAGGGGAAAAGTAATGGGTGATTTTCCTTCTTGGATACTCCCCTAAAATAAACAGACAGTCTTAGATAAGATACTAAAAGTTGGAGTGCTCTGATTTATCTCCCCCTTCTCTAATAATCCTCGATGCCCTACGCCCAGAAAAGGCAGAGGGATCAAGTTGTCTATAGACTCCGTACACACAGGTAACTGGGGAGAAAAAGCCTGGCTAGTCAGGCTGCATCATTCTAACAATGGCTTATGGCTTTGGATTCGAGTTGGCTCACACTGATTTGCACTGGAAAGCACTAAACTACGTGTTCCAGCATGCAAAGGATTGTGCAGATATACCTTTTTCATTGTGCCATGGCTTTTAACAACCATTCGTTACTGGAGTGAGTACAAAGTTTTTGAGCTCAAACGACAGTAAAGAAAAAAACAAAGCCTTAAATATCTAATTTACTTAATTTACCAAATGTTGCTGATTAATAGATTTACTGGTTTGGTACTCCTAAATGTGCAAAATTGTTAGTTAATTATTGGCAGCAGAATAAACCTTAATCTCTCCTAAGTGCCCCTGTGACATTAACATTTCTTTTCACTTTTCTCTGGTTCCCATCTTGAACACTGGTGAAGTTAATTCAGTTGAATTCCATCTTGAAGTTTAAATGAAAGTGTTCTCCTAATGAAACTTGTAATTGTAATATGCAGCTCAGGTAGTGTAATTATAACTTAGTTAAAAATAAATCAATAAATAAATGTCCCTTTCAGTATTGGCACATTTCATATGTGTTTGTTTCAGTACAGAGGTTGAAGTGAGTCATAACACTAAAGTGCAATCAATATGATACATGCCATATACATCCTTCCCCCTTATACTTAATTTACAGCACATATTGCTGACTGGGTTACTGCTGAGAAAGACATTATTTTTCCACTGTTGCTTCAGCAATGTGAGACAAGGTGTTTCCCACAGGCCAAGTCATTTTCATCTTCAAGTGTTTCTTGTACAACTTGAAATGTTCTTGAAGGAACAGCTGAACAGCACAGCTTTATCCCATGGAAGTGTTCCTTGGATCATCACCTGGATGGAATATTTTGTGAGAAAGACTCTAAATGAATAATTATTAATTTTTACTTGATTAGTTCCAAATATGTTGTGTCTAAATCCTACAGTTTACTTTACTTACACTGTAACTTTTATTCTCATAAAAGTTTAATGCACTAACATACAATGCTATGTAAATAAATAAAAAGGTTTAAGCATAAAACAAACAAAAATTCTTAATGCCTTCAACAAGTTTGTTTTCTGAATCTATTTCCTATGAGATTTTTCCAAATACTGGCATTTTATTCAAGTTCATAATGAAAACACATTTTGAAATGCTGAAATGAGAGCTATGAAAAGACTGAATAACAGCTAAATGGCTGTACTGCACTGACAGTCAATTTTTGCTATTTCTGGTTTTCTTCTTGAGCATTTATCAAGTGTCTGACCAGCTCTAATAAGCAACAGCAGAGGGATCTATCAGCGCTCAGAATTTCAATGGTGTTTCTACGAGAAACAAAAGTCAGAAATGTTTTTTTCTTTCCAGATATCCCATTTCTGCAAAGAAATGTTACAGGAGTAAGCATATTTTCTCAAGGTCTTGTTTTTGTTTGTTTGTATCAATTAGGCTATAAATAACCAAGATACCTGTCTGCTTACTGGAGTATAAAATTATCATATTTTCATTAACTGCTGGAGGACTTTTTTTAAATTTTATCTAAGCCAGTTTTTTTGCATTTCTGTACGGTTTGAATTTTAGCAAACTGAGAACTTAAAGTAAACTCAGAAGCCTTCCTCATAATGCAATTTAACAGAACTTTAAAGAAAAACAATGGGGAGCAAGGCTAACCATTTCCCCACTCTAAATTAATACAAATTAAGCATTAAAGTACTAAATTAACACAAGGCTTAATGATCTCTGACTTGTCTTACAGATAGCACCTGCAAACTAGAGAAAAGTACTACAGCGTAAATGTACAGTATTTAGGCTTATTGTTTTCTCCTTTGGCTCTCTTTTAAAAAATTCTAAGGCAAGGACAGATGCTTACTTAGAGACTCAGTTGCTTTTAGTTCCTGGAAATTAAATCCACAGTGAATCAATGTGTATCATTGCCCAAAGATACAGCACAGTGGGGAATCAGGCTCTATGTTTGGTTTTCGGCTGGTTTTTTTTTTGTTCTTTTATTTTAATTTTCTGTGTATGTTTTATGTTTTATGTTTCGATTATATGTTACACTTCTGAGGTGTAAAAAAAAAAGCTAGCCACCTCAGAATTCCTTCTGACAGGATAGGACAAGTTCAATAACTAAAACAAAACATAAACATTTGTTCAAGTTAGTAACTGGATCTCCAGCTACAGTGCTGCAGTACCAGTAAGGCCTGCAGGCAACTCCCTGCTAGTATATTCCCTGGCTACATGAGCTGAGCTCACATAAAACCACAGACTTTTGCTTTGTCCCTTCAGATGGAGCTTAAGAAGCAAAGACAGAATTGTCTCCCAAATGGCACAGTCCCTGATAGCACAGGCTCCGCTCAAAGTGAAAAAAAAAACCAACAGAAAAAAAACCCCAAACAACAACATTTTTTAATATTGCCCTTTCCTTGGGTTGAATAAAAAAGACTTTCCACTGAGTAAGATGAAACAAAAAAGCAAGGGAAAAGGAAAGGGAAAAGGAAAGGAAAAGGGAAAGGGAGAATACCAGCCAGCAGCAAAAGGAAAACAATAGACACAGCAAAAGCCTCCAAAACCACAATGTGCTTTGTAATTAAACATAATCGTCTGCAACTTGAGGTGCTTATCCAAAGTACCTTGCCAGGCAGAATTAATTTGCTCCTTTTTTCTGAATCTGGCTTTGTACTGGGTGCAGGTGCCCTCAGTGATAGAAGCAGCAGCACTGGGGGGAAGGTCTGCAGGAACAGCAGAGTCATTTTTGTGTCCTGTGACAATTTTATTCAATTTATTCAGCATTACAAACTGCTACAGGAATTAAGAGTTCTGTGGATGATATTTTACCAGCTAGGGTACAGCTCATACTGTCCTAGTTTCTTCTGTTGTCAATCTATTTCCTTTGCTGATGTGCACAAGGTCATTTAGTTCTAGAGAGATTAAATCAAATGGTAATACGAACTAGTCAAATGTCTGGTAAGATGGTAAGTAGTTTTGTGTGGCCAGTCCACAGAGATCTCAGGATCCAATTAAAGCTAGGATAAATTTTAGTTGTAATGAAATCAGAAATTAGGCAAAGTTAGTGAACCAGGATTGCTTATTGTTAATTATTCATATTACGGCTCCATACATAGGTCTTAGCTAATAAGAGAGTTTCATTGTTCACCTACAATGAGGCAGTCCTCTTCCTAAGTCTTACAGTTAAAATTGAAAGATAGATAAGTTCTAAGAAAAAAAGAGGAGGAAAAAAAGTCAGAGATGAAAGTACTTACAGAAAAACATACACCAAGGTCAATGGCAGAAAGAGGAAAAGAACCCGCTTTTATACGTCTTAGTCACACAAAATTTACACTGAGCAAAAAAGGTTTTTGCCATGTGTGAATGTAAGCAGCAACAGAGACCCCTTCCTGCCTCAACCTTTAGCTGTATTCTAACCCTGAGACCTCAAACACCTCACCTCCAAATGAGCTTCTTTAGTTTGCTCCCTCTTTCTCTGCTAACTCCAAATTAGCATGCTGCTGATTACTTCTTCCAGTAAGAAAGTATCATCCTTCCTGTAAAACATGACAGGCAAAACAAACACATTACACCATAAGTGGAAAAAAATGCAAGCGCTTTAGCTTCTCCACTTTCTACCTCTATGTGCTCTGGAGAGGGGGAAAAAGCAGGAGTGGCTTATATATACTCTTATCAAGGATGGCAAGAGATCAACAGAGAGGACGATGAGTGTATCTGTGTATGTCACATTCCTCTTTTTCCTTATAGATCCATCTAGCCAGATATAAAACAAGCTCAGCCACATCATTTTATCCTGTTGAGAGAACCATTGTGAAGTCATAAATTTTATCTGTTACCTTCTGGAGGCAGAGTTTTGCCACTGACTTCCGTAGAAACTAGTGTAGGGA
>NW_009953786.1:1204727-1207191 GCF_000747805.2 Chaetura pelagica | reverse complement strand
TGTAGGGAAGGATGATTTAGCACACAACAGAGTGAATAGCTTTTAAGCAGATACTTTGTAATTTAATAAAGTGTCTCTGCAATATTTCTAAGCTGATGAGGGCAAACCCGGTTAGGATTGAATTTTTAATTAAAATTGTTACTGCCTCTTTCCCCTTTTGGTGTCAAATAGATCATTTACATTTTCAACATAATTTCTTTTAATACCTAAATAAATGTTTCACATAATGAAAGCATTTAAGTAACTTTTTAATAAAAAAGTGAAATATAATATATAGGGCTGAGATTAATTTTCTTAAATTTTAGCACACATGTGGAACATGTTATGAACCAAGGAAAATATTTTTAACTTGATGGGCTGTAAATTACAACCTGTGGTGTATATTAAGTTTTTAATTAATTTTCTTAGTAATTCTTCATAATCCTGCTGCCTGAAAAAAAACTGTAGATGCCTTGGGATAGGCAGAGGGAGTGGAGCAGATCATACATTTACATTTCTGATATGTTTAACAAAAACTTCATAGCCAACAGTAGTAAATAAAGAACATGAAATATTTCAAAAGTACTCAATAGAAAACCTGTTCAGTCTATATATTTATTTATTTATTTTTAAAAGCAAGAGCCTTTTTTTCACTCCGTGAATATAGTTAAAGATTCATTCCTTTTTAACATGCTGAAGTAAAATATTAAAAGAATATGCACTCTTCCACCATGTTTCTTGTGTTAAAAAATTGTGTTTGAGAAGTATCATTATAGCAATGAGAGTAATAATATATTATCTCCCAAAAGAATAATTTTAAAGCAAGATAATGGCTTAGATGTTTGAATAGCTTAGATATTTAAATGACTTACATACCAATATACAATTCAGGATAACTCAGGTCTTTCTCTTTTGGTTCAGAAATTCCACATCAGCCAGAACATATGTAAACTATGCATACTATATAGATCTGACTAATTTCTGAAGAGGTCCAGTTTTTGTTTGCTTTGGTTTTTCCCTGGCTGATGTAAAATCTTCATTGGACTGGATGTTTTTAATAGCTGCTTCTGTCTGTTACATTTTACTAAAAAATGTCTCTTTAGATTTTAATTGTAAAACAATTTTATAGTAAAAAAAAAATAATTGTTTATGACAAAAAATAGTTTGTGAAAGGACAAAGAAGATTTTTGTTATTTTTTTTCCCACCAAAGGAAATACATAGCATACACATTTCTAATAAGCAGCATAGTAAGTAGGTTCTTTGTATAATATATCTTAATGTGATGCATACCTTCAACTGATGTTATTTTGGTGATCTAGAGCTTGCTAGCCAGAGTTCACAACCTGTACATTTCACCCAGATTTTCAGGTTCACTTCACACAAATATAATTATTCCAGATGAACTGCAGTGCAAACAAGTTCCATTTCATCTTGAAAAGTGGAATATCACCTGGAGACTAGTTAAATTGACCTCTATGTGGGCAGGCTAAGACCACAGTTTCTTTTTCCTTTGATTGTGAGATAAAGATGTGAGTGGTCAAGAATCTTGTTGCCATAAAGACGTATCCTTTGGGTATACATAAGAACTGTATGCATAATGAATACAGTTATCAAGAATGTTGAAATCTCTTGAAAGAGCTGAATATTTTATTGAATTTTAGTAGGTCTTCATGTGGCACGTGAAAAAAGTGCTTTTGCACCTGGGGCTTTCTAAACATTCCAAGAAAAGGGAGCTATTCAGTTAATTCTTCTGGGGTTGGTAGCAAAGCAGGTTGTTCAGCCCACCTCCATGTGCCCACAAAGTTCCACAGCCACCTGAGCAAAATTGTTGTTTCTTTACCTTAAAATGAGTTACCAGGGCCAGCCTGACTTCTGCAGGAAAGTAACCTTTAGTGCTAGCAACTGCAGCACAGTTTGGGAGCCTCTGGTTTTCAACACTCAACTATGCAAAACTGACTATCAAGGATTTTTAGAGAACAGACCACTCTTTGGATTCTGTCTTCTATTCTGAGAATAAAATGTTTTAGAAAGGGTAGATAAATTATCTTGGACTTCTTTATTGAGTATCTATAACTACATAACAAATGTTGAAGGAAAGAATCAGTAAATGAGAAGCAGAACAAATAGCAAACATGGTTTTAGCACATGTAGGTTGTGACATTTATCTGATATCTTTCTTTGAAAAAAATTAAAGGATTTTTTAAAAAGGTTTTTCTAGTTCAGAAAATCTACTTAACTTAAGAAGGGAACAAACTAAATGAGAGACAAGAATAGTTCACATTAAAAAGTGGAATTTCAGGTTCAAAGGCAGCTATAAACAAAATTTCTGAAGGGCTGCTTGTAGCTTCTGAAATAAACTTTCTTATTCAGGACCCTGTTACTAAATTCTGCCTGTTACTTCTGTTGATTATGTAAAGCAGAGATACTGTCGATACAGGAGAAGATCAGAATCTTACTCAGGAAAAAAAAAAAAAAAAAAAAAAA
>NW_009953786.1:1154859-1204652 GCF_000747805.2 Chaetura pelagica | reverse complement strand
AAAAAAAAAAAAAAAAAAAAAGCCAAAAACTTAAAGGACTGGAACAAGGTAATGGCATGAGATTTCATAGCAAAGTGCAGGGGCATGTATTTGGGGATTATCAAGAATTTCCTTCTTCAAATGGGAAGTCATTAGTTGGAAATGTCAGAGGAAGAGCAAGATCTAGGTGTATTAGTCAATTATAAGATTACTATGAACCATCTCTGTGAAGTAGCCATGAAAATGTCAAAAGCAATCCTAGGATTTTTCAGGCAAGGTATTTCACAAAGAAATATGGAAATATTAATGTCATTGGAGCAGGCAATTCAAATATATCATCTGGAATGCTGCATATAATACAGGTCCATCATGTTTGAGGAAGATGTATTGAATGTCGGGTATTTTTCTGCTGAATGTTATAAACCTGAGCTCACTGCTAGCAAGCCTGCTTACCACTACTGTGAAGTTCCCAGTCAAGCACGGGTACCAATCGTGAGGTCAAATTAGTTCCTGCCAGCATTCTTCTCCTCTTTTCCCCCTACAGAGATGGTTTGATTGGAGTGTTGTCACTGCAGGACAATGTTGTGTAAGTACAGCCTGGAATGGGAGAAAAGCCACCTGATGATCATCAAAGTAGAAAGATTCTCTTGCAAGATGAGCCTAAAAGATCCTGGGTCAATTAACCTAGAAAACCTGGTGCTGTGATGGGATATATTAAATCAGTTCATTCATTTGTTCAAAAAAGTTAAAATACTATATTTAGGGCAAAAAAAAATTTAAAATTTCAGAATCACTTGTTGAAAGAAGTGTGTTTTAAATCTGAAATTGTTCTTCTTTATGGAATTAGACCTTTCTGTTTTCAAACCCTTCTTTCCACATATATTACCACCCTCAGACCCCACCACAGACACAGACAGTGTGCAGACAGCAGACTGCTTTGTAATTTGGAATTTTAATTTTGACATTTATAAAGCTTTCAGTTGTACAGTTGACTCATTGAAATATGGTAAAATCTGCATTTTCCAGTTGGAGTTAGCTGTATCACAGAGCATAACAGCTGGCATTAAAATGTCACCATTGTTTTCTTTAGCATCTTCTTCCAGCCTTAAGTCTACTCAAGCACCTGCACAAAGTATGTAAAAGTGACTGTAAAATACTGAACTTATTAGGTTTTATCTTTGCACATATTATTTCAAAGGAAAGCAGCCTCCCCATGGGAGGAATTTACAGTGTTTAAGACCAACATTACAATAAAATATTTGACTTCTAGAAAAATACCCTCCAACCAAAACGTTTGCCACAGCTGAATAATCAGATGGTTATCTGGGATGTTAAGCTAGAAGAATAACCTTTACCTCAACATAGGCATGGCTCCAGAAAAATATCTGGGACTTTTGCCAATGTATTTCAGGGAGAATTTAGGTCAAATAACTTATTATGTACCTAAAGCAGCTGTTGTGTTTGAATAATTTGCAGTACCTTACATGAAAGTTACAAGGCTTCAAGAGACATATTTGTGAACTGCGTTGCTTTTGTATACATGTGGCACTAAATAATTTCTCAAGACTTTGTTCTTGAGTTCATCCAAGGCATTCAAAAACCTTGGATGAACTTTTTCAAAAGCACTTTTTTTTTTTTTTTTTTTTCCCTTCAAATTCCTGAGAAGGCTTCTTCAGGCTTGCAGACAGTACTGATGGAGGTAAATACCCTAAGTGATATTTTCAGGCCCCTATGGTTCAACACCTGAAAGTGCAGAAGAACAATTTAAAAAAAAAAAAAAATAGCCATACTGTTCATATGTTTCAGTTTGAGAAGGAACAAGGAGGACAAGATAAATCTGAATTGGAAATTAATAGTTAATTCCATGTGGGCTCTAGATTTACAGAGGAAAAAAAAGTTCTTTCTCTTCTGTTACAGGCCCCAAACAGACTTCTGATCTTCAGATTGCTGTTACCAAGAATTAACAGCACAAGCACTTTAAGAAGTAGCAATCATAAGTCTATTTTGCCAGATATATTCTCATGGCAGCTAGGCAAAATAGCCAGAATCACAGATTCTCACAGAAGTTTATGGAAGAATAAAGTGAAAAAGAAGAAAGATCCTCTGAAACGGGAGTCTTCTAGAGACAATTTTATCCTGTAGTCACGTAACTCATGTACGCTCATGTTTCCTCAAGTCTGACACATGCATAGGGTGTAAGTGCCCATACAAGCACAGGCTATCTCATCACAAGACTTGAAAAGGTAGCTGTGTCAGCTGTAACTAACATTGCAAATAACAGGCCTAAGTGAAAAAGAGTGATTATGAACTTAAGAACTATTTTACTTGCACAGTTGCACTTTTCACTAGTGCACAGTCAACAAAAATTCTGCCTGGAGATGTTCAAGGTCAGGTTTGATGAGGCTCTGGGCAATCAGTTCTAGTGTGAGATGTCCCTGTATATTGCAGGGGGTTGGACTAGATGACTTTCTAGGTCCCTTCCAACCCAAGACATTATGATTCTATGACTATTTAACTTTCTTATTTATTTGTTTGCTTGATTGATTGTTTATTTCACTGTTCAAATTGAAGAAGGATTGAAGGCTATAATAAACAAATTAGACTGGGTAATTAAGTTAAGAATTTGCTATGGGAAAATTAGATTGAAAGGGATAAGGAATGCTTTCACTAGTTTTGCTTGTTCTACTGTAACAGAACAGAAGGTATGCAGAATCTTTACAAATGTACTCCATGTAGGGTAATGCTTTCTTGTACATATCTGCTTCAAACTAATGAAACAATGATATCAGTAAAAAGTTCAGAATTATTTGTGTTGTCAGCATTTTATTTAAATTTATGTAGCATTTTTGTTTCATTAACTGATAGACCCTGAGGTTAAATGATTTCTTTTTATTATAATGACAGATGTCTTTTTTTTTTTTTTTTTTTTTTTTAATATTTATACTGAATGTAAAGCCGACTTCTGTAGACTCTCAGTCTGGTCCATTGTCCTTCAAACTAGTCAAGATTGAGAAAAATATTTCATTTTTTAAAACTGTACAGTTAGACCAGTACTTCTTAATGTATCAAAGGCTTAGAAAGAAAAGCATTAGGAGAATGGTATCAAAACACGGAGTACCTGCATCAAAGACTGCTTTTAGCAAGGGAAAATGAGGATTAAAAAGTAGAACAAAAGCAAACTTCCAGCAAACTAATTAAAAAACATCTTTTATTTCATAGTTCATTAAGGTTGCACTTTGATTGTCTTGGTTAAAATTACTGTTGTGATATCATATATGCAAAACAAGGAAGGTTTCTTTTTGAAGTGTACTCTTAACAGTTAATTTCATTTGAGCTCAGATAAGCTTCAGTTAGCCACTTTGGAAGATTTCTATTAAATGTCATGCATAATTACATAAAACTTGTAAAAATTTATAATCATCATACTTTTGGATGCTTTGAAGATTCTGGAGAACCTCTCAAGCTGTACTAGTCTCCTACTCATCTCTCCTGTTAAGTATCCAGCTGCCTTGAAATTCAATTTTAAAAAATGGTTTTAGTTAATTTTCCAAGTAATCAATTTAAGCTCGAACAAAAATATTGAATTGACTATGAAGAAATGTACCTGCTAGATTTCAAATCAAGTATGGTAATTTGGCATGGTCTGTAATTGAGATTGGTGTTTTTAAGTAACATACTGCAGAATTTTTGTTTGAGAACATGTTTGATTTTACTTTCTTTCCGTATAATTAAGAAAACAACTGCATCTGAGTATTAAGAAATAAATATTATTTTTGGAAAAATTACCAGCACCGTGAGAAATTTCACCATAGTGTATCTTTGAATGGCTGTTTTACAAACCAGGTATCCCAAATTTCTCGTCTGTTCAAAATGATTGACAGTTAGTTCTTCTGGTCTTAGATGAGATGTAGCTAATAAGCTGTGCACATTTATGTGGCTAGACAAAGGGGGATCAGGGTGCATTTTAATATAAGTGTAAGGCTCAGTGTCAGAAAAGAGCTATACAAAAGTTTAGGCATTGCTCTAGAAGCCAAAAAAAAAATTTTTTTTAAAATCTATTTTGTCTCAAAATACTTGATCAGCTTCCAACATATTAATAGTATACTAAAGAGTCTATGTGCTATTTGGAGAATGGGTATTACAAAGTCCTAAAGAAATTAAGAGTAAAAAAGACATTCTAATAGTTAAACGAAGAAGATGTTTTAACCTGAGTAAAAACTGATGTATTTATTATGAGTGATTATATGTTCTTCTGAAACAATGACCTTGTCAATGACAGAACATCTGAATTTAGGATAGTTATATAAAAAGTAAATCACTAGTGCTCTAGATGTACTAAAAACCACTGAGAGAATGTCTTTTGAGTAGCGCACAGTATCAAGAGAATCCATTTTTTTATATATATGTATCTGTCTTTATAGTATTTTGCCTGTTTAAATATACTTATTTTGTAAATAAACTACTAATTTTCTAAGTAAACTCTATTTTTTCACTGACTTTTTATGTTGTGCTACACTTACTTATCACGGCTTTCAAGGTGAGAAAAACTTGTTCCGAGAGAATATACTTCCACTAGGCATTGCTGTTGGGAGTACTTTACTTTCACCCTTCTTCCTTCGCCCTTTTATCTCTTCGTAGTCTAATATATACTTCATTGGTGCCCTGCCTTTATCATGAGTTAGAAAGCACAGGAGTGTATATTACTCCCACTATGTAGATTTTCACACTACCTCACATGAAAAAGAATATTAAAAAAAAAAAGAGTCAGATCTCAAAGCAAAACCAATATAACAGGTGATGCCTTCAGTTTTCAAATAAAGTAGTGGTAAAGATTTCCTTTATATGGAGAATTATTTAAACTCAAGTGTTTCATAGTTTAACTTTATGCACAGAAAGCCTTGGATTTCATTAATTGGCTAGACAAAAAGTTGTAGAACTCACTAAGTTTTATTTTGCTGTTTGTTTTTTTGTTGTTTTTTTTTTTTAATTGAAACTCTCCTGACAGCCACAAAACAAAGCTCCTCAGAGTCAAGACTAGACCAAATTTGGAAGATTACGGTGGAATTTGGAAGATTACTGTTGAAAAATAAAGTTTCTGGCTCTATAGTGCATGGCTCTATCCTAACTGCAGGCCAGGACTTTCTTCAGATATTTGGTGCTCGAAGCCACTGTGTGATGGGGGCTGCACCATACCCTGCTGAGTGCCCAAGGAGAAGTCATCTAATGAGCTGAGACTGAGCTCAGAAACATATTGGACATCTCAGCCTCTCATTTGAGTAATCTGACTGGACTCTGCTGCTGCCACGTAAAACGATCCTGAAGTATGTGTGGAAACGTCTTGCCATGTTTTCACTTATCTTGGGCTACATGTACAATACTGCTTCAATCTATTGCTTCATGTGTTTGCCTCAGTCATCATCACGCCAAGGGGCTGCACAGTGATGTATGCAGCAGCAGTGCTCCTTGTGTGATAAGCCCTCCAGGTTGAAATCCAAACACTTGTCAACTTCCAAATCTTTACAATACCAGATGACAATCAGTTCTGACTTGTGTTTCACCAGAAGGCCTTCCTTGACTTCAGAAAAACAATAAAGTATCAAAACATATCTTCTGCTTGATTATAATGCATTATCTGGTGTGCAAGAGTGCAAATGAAAACCACAGTAAAAATGTGGGGTTAGGGTGGCTGAGCTGGGTTAGGTAATCTCATAGATTGCACTACACTTTTATTGTCCCAAGGACTATTACTCGCCACTCAGTGCTCTCTTCCTGTTTCTCTCTCACATATAGGATGAAGCTATTCCATTAATTTGTCTTAAAATTATCGTAATCTGTTGCCCAATTCTGATTATAGGAAGTGCCACAACATGTGAGCAGCTGTTACACAAGGAAAAACAGTATTCCAGATAGCAATGCATCTTTCAGGAGAAAAATTAACTTTAGAAAAAGTTTTACTCTGACTAACAAAAGCTTGTGCTGAAAAGTATCTTAAATGCCCTGCTAGCACTGGCAGAGAAAGAAGGATATCTGAACATCTCCATGTGTATTTTTGTTTTGTGCCCTAGCATATACCTACTTTTTTTGCTTTTTTTGCCTTTTTTTTTTTTTTTTTTTAAGAAAACAAAATATTCTTCCTGAAATGGTCTCCCAACAACTTAAGGGTTGTTGATATAGAGATGACAAAGCCTTCTGACGACTTCATTTCCAATAGATATTTTACCCACTTCCTGAATCTTCAACATTCCTCCTAATTATGGAAAAGATGAGGTTGCTTTGCTTCATTTTGTGTTAGAGGCAGCTCAGGAGCAGTGCAAGAGAGATGAAGCTTTCTACAGATCATAATGCCGAAAACCGACTCCTGATCCATTCAGAAGAATCCAGGGGGGGAAAAAACCCAAACAACCCCCCCAAAAAAAACCCAACCCAAACACACTAGGTGCTGCATTCTCTTTTTAATGTAATGAGACAGTCCTCTGCCATGATTGGACTTTGGACATTTTGGTTATCAAGAGTCATTCATACCTGGTGCATTATTTCAACACTATCTCAAATGTAGAGATATCAGAAAGGAATGGTGGGTAGAAGGCACAGACAAATGGATAAAACCTGACACGTTTCACCTGAGAAATCCAGGATTGAAGGTACTTAGATAACTTACATAACAAGATACAAACTATAAATAAATTCTGCTCCATTGACAAGTCAGTGTTACTGGAAGATTGCATTTTGTCAATATGGGCTAATTCTAAAGATAAAATCTATAATCTCTCATTTTAGATAAGTATTACAATATTTTATTTTCATAAGACTGAAATACTTAATTGTACTATTATAGATTGGATATTTTGGAATTGAATATAGTTTACATTTAGCGTCACTTTTTGGTATATTGGAAAAGTCATGAAGAAATGAAAGGATTTCATTGAACCAAAATGCTGTGACACCAGTACAAAATATCAACATCAGTATTATTTCACTATTAGCATTTTTAAATGATGCATGCAGACTTCCTTCTGCTTGATGCAACTTAAAAAACTGAATACTGCTATGCAGGTTTAGCAAGTGAAAGTAGTAATTACATTGAATCTTGCTTAGGAACATCAGCTTCAACACAGAAATGGAAGTCAAATATCCACAAAAAGTTGCACTTGATCTTCCTGAAATTTATCTGACTGACCCAGGCTTCTAAAGTGTGCAAGACTATAATTCAGCTTTATATGTAATGGTACTGGATTTAAATATGCTTACAAAATGTGAGAACTATCAATGTTGCACAGTCATAGAGATTCTTACTGGAGTTGTACACTACTTCACTTCCAAAATTTCAACTTAAATTACAGAAGACTTTGTACATAAGAAAGCATTGTGTTTATTACTTCTATGCATTGAATCTTGCAAGAAATAATAATAATGTAAAAAAAACCCAAACACCAACAAAAACAGTATTAAAGCTGAAGGATATCTTACGATTTCAGGACTGCTAGTTTTAGACAATCATGGGAACAGTTTTCAAGTATCAGTATATTTAAACATGACCAATGACCTGTGATGTCCATGAACTCTTGAGTGTAGCCATGTTTCTTAAACCTTTTGTGCCATTTAATCTTCCTGAGCTCTTCTGCAAAGATTTCCCTGGGCAGGATGGAAACAAAAGAAACAATGGCCTTTCCCTAAATGAAAAAAAAATAAATGGAGCTTTGGGCAGTCTGCCTTTACAAGCATCAACAAGATTTCTTTCAAAGGCACCTGCTGTTACACGTCAACCCTGCAAAGGACAGCACCAGTGACAGCATCCTTTTTTTCACTGTGTGAAACCAGAGCCATGAATTCTGTAATGATGGCTTTAATTCATGGTACACAAAAAAGACAGGGTTTTCTTAACCTCCAAAATCATGAATCATAAACAATACCAGAGAAGGGAAGGGGAAAAAATTACAAATCCAGTAGAAATTAATTCACAAATTTTATATAGAACATTCACTGCTTTTCCAGTGTGCATAACTGAATTTGAAGCTGCAGTTTAGACTTCTGCTTACAGAGAGCACAGACTAGCAGCCTTTAACATCTTTGCTGCAGTAGTGTTTGTCCAGGGCTATTGAGTTTGCTTTTATTTAGGGATGAAAATAATGAATTATGCAATGATAAGAGGAGAAAAGTGCCACCAGAATGCCTGCATTTTGACAATGCCAATTCCCATGACAGCATGTCTGAAAAGACACTTTGTGAGAATATAAGGATTGATTGCTGCTATGCTGGCAGAGTTAGGATTATTACTGGAGCTGTCAGAGAAACTTTCAAGATTTTCTTTCTTTAAAAAGCCTGTCATAATGGGGTCTTCCTTCTTTTTCTTCCCTTCTCCCCCCCCCTTCAATTTTCTTAATAAATCTGTCTTCAAATTATAAATGAATAATGTCACTGTCCTGTGTTAGTAATGACCAGAAACCTGTATCCCAGACTGATGTATGAATATCCTGATATCCATCATCTGCCTTAGGGGGTTACTGAGTTGCAGAAGCTTAACAAAAACTAACAAAAACTAACAAAAACCGTGGAGCAACTGAGAGAAAAGTATTCCAAAAAAACAAATGTCTGGCATTTAAATGTCTTATTTTTCTTTTTCTTAATGTCAGCACTTAGTGCCATGCATCTCAAGAATAAGCTGAAGGACACTGAGAAATTGCAGTTGTCTAGAGGATGACGGTTTTGATGCCTGAGACTGCAGCAAGAGACTGTAGTTGAAATGCCTGATTCTCTAGATATATTCTCTAATTACTTTGCTGGTTCCAAGAGCTACATATATACTAGGCTTTTTTTCAATTTCTTAATGTCAGCACTTAGTGCCATGCATCTCAAGAATAAGCTGAAGGACACTGAGAAATTGCAGTTGTCTAGAGGATGACGGTTTTGATGCCTGAGACTGCAGCAAGAGACTGTAGTTGAAATGCCTGATTCTCTAGATATATTCTCTAATTACTTTGCTGGTTCCAAGAGCTACATATATACTAGGCTTTTTTTCAATAGACATCTTTTTTTTTTTTTTTTTTTTTTTTTTTTTTTTTTTTTTTTTTTTTTTTTTTTTTTCATGGGTGATATTTCTTAGGTTCCCTTTTTCATTGGAAAACAATTGATCCATTTTTTTTTTCCCTCATTCCTACCCACATCACTTACAGAGAAAGCATATGCAGCAGTCTCTTAACAGTTGAAAGATTTTTTTGTTCTCTGTTTGTGAAAGACAGGGAAGCTGTCACCTACAGCAAGAATGTCTTTCAGTGCAGACCTTAAAAGACACATTACTTGCCATGAAACAACTTCAGTGAAAGAGAAAAAAAAATAGAAAATCAGTAGGCATAGTTACCCAAGCAAAATGTTAGGTGACTGCTCTCAGAGCTGAACAAGTTACTAGTTAGATTATTTCATTAAGGAGTTTCTTCCAGGTTCACGATACTTTTCCAGTTTAAATGGCAGAGAGGCAGATTACAGAAAAGAGAGCAAAGAAGCCATTATTAGAATTTTTCTAATAGTGATGCTAATCTTCATGGCTGAGGTAACTATTATCTAGACCCTGGAGATTTCTTGATTGGAATAAAACAGTATAGTGTTTCTGGTATTACGTAGTCCTGTAAAGCATAACCTCCACATAATGCTTTTAAATGGACATTAAATTCTATGGACAGAAATTTCATCTTTATCACAGCTTCCAACTAATTTATCCTCTGAAGCAGTAAAATTTGCTGCTATGAATTAGATAGCACAGCCACACGTGGTAATTTGCCTTTGTTTTCTTACTTTAGATGTGTGTTGTATTTATCTGTACTCTTAAAGAGAAAGTGAGTGAAGTTGACAGATTCACTGCTCACTTGTTATTTGCATTTTCAAGCAATTTAATATTGAGATTTTTAGCAGTTTCTAATCTTTCATTACATCTAACTAAAGTCTTCTTAGCAATAGAAATTATAACAGTAGTAAAATAATACATATATATGAACCACATACATGCATACAAATATCCATTTTAAAAGACCTGGCATACTCTTTCAAAAGAAACAAAGTTTTCAAAAATTCTCTCCTGCATCATCAGAAGAAAAAAAAATGGACTATCCGCACACTTGTGTTCTCTGAAACTAGTGAATTTTAGCACTATCCTCAAAAATCAATGGATTTTTGCATGTGTTTTCTTTCACTTTCTAGTTCGTATCTGTTTTCTAGAGGAAAACACAGTTAAAAATAAAGGTTTTGCTTGTACTACTACAAATTTTAGACTAAGTTAGCTTACAGGCTGACACTTCACTGTGATAATAAACACATAAATGCACATGCTTAACTGCAGGGTTGTTTTCTTTTCCTTGCTAGAGTTAATGCTGAAATATGTAAATCTTAACCTGTAAGAGCAAGCATGTCAATAAAAATGTTTCAGTGGTCTGATAATTTTAAAAGCACTCTGGAAATTAAAGGGATTCTTTTTGTTTTCTTGGATGAAAAAGAAGTAATTACAGGACAGCAACTATTCAGAGAAGTTCAAATTATACCATATAATTTGATATAGATATAACGTACTGGTTCACAATAACACATCAGCAATATTGAAATGCATCTTTGGTTTTAATGTTTGAAATTCAGATGTGCCTGCATAAAAAATAAGGCAAATAAAAGTTATTGTTTACCTTGTATGTCGTCTTCGTAGCTTTGAGCTTAACATAAATCAGCTGCTGTTCAGATAGGCCTTTATTTTCAAAGGTGGAAGTATGAATATTGCCTACATTTCATTGTCCTCTGAAAAAAAAATAAAAAAATTATATTCCTTTTATTATTTAATGAATAATTTCATAGGAAGCTCATTCTTGCATTGGATTTTTTTTTTCCCAAATTGACAGAAAAAAAATATTAGTAATAAAGGCAAAAATTATGTATAAACCATATTCAATGTTTAGAATGCTCTGATATTGTGATAGTCTGAAATAAAACCTTGAAAGTACTCAAGGGATGAGTTTCAGTAATGGATCATTTTGCTATATCAAAGAACAATTAACTTATTCATTAAAAATTTAGAAACATGTCTAATTTTATTCGTGAATATATCTAACACTTATTAATTAGATTTTTCACTTGAGGAAAAACCTATTCAAGTATGAGCTTAAGTGTTTTCTTACATACTTACATCTCTCTGAAGTCCTTGGAATGTAAGCAGGTGTTTTCAGAACCAGAAATATTATCTTGTCTAATGAACATTGTTTTTCAGAAGAATGACATGTAAATAACTAGCATATTCCGGGTTAAGTATCTCTAAAAATACAAACATTTTAACAGTAAAAAAGGTCTGTTCAAATTTTTTATACTTGTATGTTATGATTTTTTCCTAGACCAGAACATTCATTTGCTTGCTGTGTTCAAGTTGGAATCTGAACTTCATGACTCATGTTCATCTGAGCAAGTCAGAAACACTACTTTCCCTTGCTAACATAGGCTCCCAGCTCAGCATTGCTGCAAGATTCTACTCGCTACCAGAGACAGCAAAGAATGCAAATAATAAGCTTTTACATATTGGAGATTTGCTAGAAATTCCACTTGCTCCCTAATTTCTTCGCAGAGACTTCAACTTCACTCAGATCTTCTTTGTGAATACTCACTCCCTATCCCCCTGTTGCCTGACTTTTCTGTACTTTCTTCCCAGGGTTTCAGTGAAATGCAATTTATAAGTCTGATGTTTAACTGAGACTGACTCCATTGTTTAATCTGCTCAGGTTTGCATATCAAAACTTATGCTAGTGTAAAATTTGTATTTGAATGTATTTATTTTTTTACACAATGGGCAAGTTTACATAAGCATTTCATTAAAGAAAATAAAAGTTGTTGTTCTAGTAAGATATATTTCTGGAGACACAGTGTAGAATATCAGCACCATTTTTTGCCTCTGTTTGTTACTTTGCCTTGACTGTGCCACCACAGCTTCTAGTTCACACAATGAACATGACTACTGAACTGATCTTTGTTAAGGATAATTTAGGGTTTCTTGGTTTGATCCAGTCCTTTGTCTATCCAATAAGAGTAACATTCACACAGGAGATGACACAAGAACTCTTTAACCTGCCTTGCTACCTTTCACCTGCCTTGTTTGTGAGGCATTTCTGTCTCTCAAGCCTGAATGGTGCATGCACTGTGTCGCGATCCGCAACCTATGATATCTCCTTTTTGGAGTGTATTTAGCATGTGAGGATCTGCTGAGAGGTCCGCACGTGGCACTCACCTCTCACAGAAGAGCAGTAGCTTCGGCACTGACTTTTTGAGTGAGTAACTTGCTCAGTACTTACTAATATTTCCAATAACAGCAGCCAATCCCCAATTAGAATTTACGAATGCACGGTTTATTGTGGGGGAAACAAAACAATTTGGGGCAGGAGGTTCAAAAAGGGTAATTAAAGCACATACGAGCTGTGAAATATCTTTTAAGTATCAAATAACAAGAACTTATGTCTTAATACTTATATATGGGTACACCTTAGTTACACACCTTATGTACTTATTTATGAGGGAAGAAGGAGGAGGAGGGATATGCCCGACGCTTGTCCCTTATAGGGTCGTGGTTTGAATGCAGGTAAGACAGGATTATGCCTTCCCCTGCAACCTGGTTTTAGGACCAGGGGTGGCAGGAATTAGTCTCACCACACATAATCAGCAGCAGGCAGGTTCCTGAGGGTGGTAGCTGCAGGCAATGCAGGCAGTCTGGCAGGAAAAAGCTGCGGCAACAGGATGGGATGAGCTGGGTCAAGCCGGGTCTGGCTGGAGCAAACTGGAACCAGGCAAGAGCCGGACTCAGGCTGCAGCCGGGGACATCAGGCTGGCAGGCACTCCAAGGCGAAGGTCACCCCCCCAAAGCAAGTGGCAAAAGCGGCGTCTGCAGCAGCACGTGGCTTCAGCGGTGGTGGCAGCAGCAGCAGCGCCCTTCGGCAAGCGGCGGCAGCAAACGGCAGCAAACTGCGGCAAACGGCGGCAGGGGCGGCTTCGGGACCGCGCCGAGAAACAAGCGGCAAAAGCGCGCCAAGAAGCGAGGAGCGGCACCTTCAGTGTCTGCGGAACAGCGTGCTGAAAACGAGGAGCACGAGAGAGGGAAAAGCACCCCGCGCTGTCTCTTTATAGGTTTCCTTTGCTCCCGATTGGCCGGTTTTGTATTTCTGTGCTTTTCAGCCAATCAGACAGGACCTTGTCCCACTCTTGCAGCCGTTCTTCTGGCGATGGCTCCTCTCCTGCAGCAGCTGCCCCTTCGGGGCATCAGGGAAGGCAGCAAGGAGAGGGTTCAGTGCCACGTGGAACAGCCATCTTTAAGTCAGTTATGTCTGCTGACCTGAAGGGCATTTCTTGTTTGTGTGAGGAAATACCTGGTCCTTCACACACTGTTTAGCTGGTCATCATTTTACTTTTATGTACTTCACAGTACATGTTAAGAGATACACAGTTTAGGATTAAACAGTCAGAAGGTGCATTTCCTTCTAAATTATGGGCCACAAGCTACCTTGACCTGTGGCTGAGGGTTGATTTCAGCTGAATTAGAAAGGATATAAGCTGCAGCAGGACTTCTCTCATGTCATAGAACAAAGCCCCACAAGTTCAGACTTGCTCCCTTTTGGCGTGGTGGCTCTGCATCCCTTTACTTTTAGTTCTTCCTATAGGGTACAGACTTTTGGTTATTTGTACCAAGCCTCAGGGGGACACTGATCATAGCACAGCATGAATTTTATCCTGTCCAAAACAAAGAATCCTACCAGGAAGCTTTGACTGAGGGGAAGAAAAAAAAGAAAAAAAAAAAAGAAAGAAAAAAAAAAGAAAGAAAAAAAAAAGGAAAAACTGACAAAGAAAAAAACCAAACAGCTAGGATTGTGAAGGACTTCAAAACATAATAAACTAATGACATTGCTGTCATGCTCTGGCAATCTAATTTGGCTGAAAAAGCATTCACAATCAAGAGGCTTGAACAGGCTTGAAGCTTTTCTCTTACTAGCTGAATTCCATGTGTTTGGCTAAGCCTTGTGGATGAAGTATAAGCAAGATTAATGACAAAAATGTTAAGGCCTACTGCCTCTTCTAGCATTTATTATTGACAGTATGACTTTCAATCCAAATTTGTAATACTTAAGAATAATCCAACAGTTTTTTTGCATTTACTTGATGAGAGTGAGAAAAAAAAATTATTAAGGGACAGCTGAATTCAATTCTTTACTTTAAAATATGTTCCTGTTTGATACAGAACATATTTGAAGCACTTCAAAATGTTTTGGCAAAACTTATAATAGACAAGACTCAGTCTGTATCTGAGCTGGCAGAAGTACATAATTTCTAAAACCCAGTAGAACAATATCAGTTACATGACAAGATGCCTTAGCAGTAGCTTAGGAACTAAACTATATTTTACATCTGGCATTGCAACGGCTTCATTTGGACAATGAACTTCAATGATGGAAGTTGGATCTTGTGTATTTTTTTTCTTCACTTTTTAGGAATTGTTTTTCAAAAACTGCACAAAGCCACTGGGACACTTGATCTGGTACATCTTCTGTCACAAAACCACTCCTTTCTTCCCTGCAAAGATTGTGCGCTGGTTATAAGCCTATGAGGTCATCGCTGAGAAGCCTTTACATGTAATGCAGCTTTTATGTACCATGTGTGGGCGTACTGAATCTGAATGAACCATCACAAGTAGCAGGATGAAGTTGGATCTGGTTGCATACTGAGATCTGTCCAGAAGACACAGGTAGAAAACAACAGTCTGTCAAGACCCTCGCCCAAAATTTGGTCTTTATTTTTACTAGTTCTTCACTCAAAAAAAAATATTAAAAAATACATATATAAAATAAAAAATCAGGTTGTACAAGAGTGGTCCTATTCATATATATACATAATAGATATATAAAACTATGAGCCAATAACATGTTGAAGAGCAGATTTAAATACGATTTGGAATTATTCCTTGAGGTATTGAAAATGAGAAATAAAAAAGATTCCTAAGAAATGCCTGTTTAATTATGACAATCAGTTATTTTTTTCAAGGCCCACAGAGTACAATAGCTCTTTTTAGATCAACTAGGTACAAGACATTGCTTTTATGAAAGAAAAAAGGCTTAAACCACAAAAAGTACTATAGTGAAATGCAAGGAGACATGACCAGATAAATATACCTCCCTGGAAAGAACATATTGATTTTTATGGTGTTTGTTCTGTAGGGATTTTTTATTCGGTCCTGGCAGCCATTCAAAATCTGCATTTAAACAAAAAAATTTGAAGTGAAGATCCTGATCAATTTTCTCAATGTCAGGAAATGAAAGTGTATTCTTAATGAAAAAGGCACTCTAGATATAAAATATTTAAAAGCTTCATGCTAGAATACTTATTGGCTAAAAAAACCAAACAACTGGTTTGAGGTGCAGAGGACACTTAATTTTATTTTATTATTTTATTTTTTTTTGGTATACCAATGAGAAGAAGCGATTCAGCCAAGAGGAGACCTAAACTCAGCACTCCATCACCCTCCATCAGGCCCACAACCTTTATTGAGCATGAAGTTTGAAAATTATTGATTTCTCAAGGTGTAAAGACTTTTTGAAGCTTCCAGTTTCCAACTCATATGATGAGAATGTCACCACAAATACATCTGTTCATTGATTTCCCCCTGCTCCTTCTTGCTTACCCCTCCTTTCCCAGGAGCTATTTACCTATTAGTGGGTTTTGCTGTATGTCAGGTACTAAACAAGCAATGATGCCAGGTGGATATAGCTGTAGAAACTTATTGTTAAAAATAATTCTTTCTGTCTTTCCCATATGCTTACACACTGCAGAGACTTTTCCAAAGCTTTCAATGTTGCATTTTATGGTGAAGAAGAAAAAAGGACAACAAAACTAAATCTTCCTGGCTCTCATGCCTTCCTTCTTTCTGAATATACCCAGCAAATGTTTGGTGGGAAAGACAAAATAGGGATATTTCCCACCCATGCTTTTTTTGTTTGTTTCTTTCTTTATCAATTTGGCAGAAGTTTGGAAGCTCAGAATCACATTGCATGTGCCCAAATGTTTCAAACAGGTGCAGCTACTCACCGAGACCACATTATAGCAATTCTAAACTTTCAATTTAAATTTAAACACACCAAGAACACTTGCATGATGGTAGAGATAAGACCTGGGTACAACTGCCAGGTTTTTGTAGATCTGTAATGTCTTGTGTCATCATAGGTGACAGAAGAAGGGCATCTGCTGGAAGCATGGTGAAAGAGAGAAGGAACCCTTTCCCAAGAGCAGCAGTCACTACCCTGTCCCATTTATAGCCTCTCACACATACAGCCCCTTCCCCTATCTTGTCTTAGTTGATATGCATTCCATTCCCTGTTCCCTCCTTCCCTTGGTCCCTTCTATCCTCCTACTCACGTTGTGTACATGAACAGCATGGGTACCTGAACAGGCAGCAGTCAGGAACAGAGAGAAAAGAGGACAACCCTGAAATACACCTTTGAATTACCTCTTCAAAAACAGATCAGGGAAGGGGTTGCAAGCTACCTTAGGAAGAGGGTGGGGGAAGAATAAACAAACAAAAAAAGACTTCTCACCCTTCTAAATTCCCCATAAGTCCTCTGATTCTCCTCTCTTTCTCACAGCCTCTCCTGAATGCCTCTTTCTTTATTCTACTCAACTGCTTATCCCCTTGCACTAACAGCCTGAAAATCTCCACCCTCTCCCTTACCACTGCTGTTATATTGGGTTTATACATACTGTTGAATGCCTCCAGTTGCCTCTTTAGGGATCTACTATGGACTTTTAATCCTGTGTTTAAGGTACATTTTTGCTGCTGCCTTCACCTAGTCCCAATGCAAAACGGGTAATTTCATAATTTTCCTCATTTCCTGCCCTATCACTCTGTTAACTAGGAGCTTGCATTTTACCTCATTATTCTGAATTCTAGAGTGTTGGATGTGTATTTGTGTATGCAAAAGGGACTATGAATTATGTTGTGCTGAAAAAGTAAGAAAACAGCCAATATGTCATCAAAACCAAACCCACTTCCATATATATCAGTTCCTACTATTAATGAATGGAATGTCCTGTGAGTATTTTGCCTGTTAGGAATGTGTATATACAGTGAGCTAGTTGTGCTCTTTGAGCTGAATGGTACTTGAAGTGGGAGATGGGGAAGTGACACAATATGAAGGAAAGAAGAAAAAGAATTCTCGCAAGACAGCAATGTCATGTTTCCAGTTGCTGTATCAAATCTACTTTGCTATGACACTTGCCCCTTGAAAAAACTCTCTCAGGAATTTAAACACATCCATTCCTCTGAAAAAAGCTTCAGCCTGAAATACACTATGACATTCAATCCAAGTACATTAAAAGCCAACCAACACTGTAAAAATCTCATTAACAACATCAACAGCAATTATAAAAAGAAAACTAAAGATTGTACCTTTCTTAGAGGTATGTATATTTTAAAATAATTTGGGTTATATTTCTGATTACATAATTATTTAATTTTGTATGAGAAATCTCAGTAGTGACTGGGCTCTTGCTGTATACATAAAATTAAAGGCATGTGTAGTTTTTTTTCAAAGATCGGCATCTTTATCATGCCCAAATATAGGTCTGTGCTGTTTTTTAACTATTTGAAGTTAGAAAACAGTTTCAGTTTCAATTAACAGTGGGTATGAAGACACTATGTACAGGCCAGGCTTTACTCTACATTAAATTCTTTTTTCCTTGATTAGGGACTCAGAATTTTCCCACACTTAAAAAAAACCAACCAACCAAACAAAAAATGAGAATACATTAAAAGATATTCATGCACACAATTTGACAATAGAGCTAAAATTCTTATTCCACTGCAGCAAAATGCTGTCACATTATACATGTCCTTCCTCAGGAGACTTAAGAGTTCTAAAGAAATGGTAAAGAAGAGAATGATTCACAGCATATTTTACAGAACGCATTCTTAAGCCTGACAGCAAGCTGTGGTGGTTTATTTTCCTTGAGTACCTTCCTGGAATACAGCACAGTGGGAGATAGGACCTAAATTGTTCAGAGTCACTTTGGCAGACAGTGCTGACAACGTGATCTTCCTCAGTGGACATTGATTTTTTATGCTATGTAATCTAGTAGCAGCAGCAGACACAGTAACAGTGGTTTTCTTTCTGGAATAGGGCAATACAAGACAGTTTGTACTGGGGATGTCTGAAGTAGTCCATTAGATCATTAAAAAGGAACAGCAAAAACATACCAAAAAAATCTGAGATATCAAGTAGTTAAACTGTCTTTAAACTGGTTGGTGTGAACGGAAGCAACAAGTAACTTTCTGAACTAGTATTATTAGAGTGATTCCTAAGAGACATGGACATGAAATCATGGTAATTGCCCACAGAAATATAGTAAAAAGATGTTTCATTGTTACAAGCAGTCTATAGTCTACATCAATACTAGTGCTTTCTGAGGAAGAGCTTTGAAAACATGTGAGTTGATCAGTAAGCGTTTTTTAAATAATTCAGGAATTCCTTGAATTATTACCTGAATTACTCCCCAAAGAAATGTTATGAATATAAAATCAGTCATACCAAGAAAGTAAGCTTGATAGTATAAAAAATGTGGGGAGTGTAGGATATAGAAGTAGAAGCAATGTAGTATGAAAATTAGAATATTTAGTCTTATCAAAGTATACTAAACCTGGCTTGGATTTTATTTAGCACCTATTACTTTCCTTATTAACAGGGTCTTTGGTGAGTGCACTCACTATTGTTTCACTGGTGCTCTGGACTACACATGGTAGGAGGTTTTCCCAGACTTATGCAGCAGTACTTAAGCAATGTTAAGGTTGCCTAATTAGTTAAATCACAGGGGTGTTCTACCTCAAGGATTGAAGAGCCTGGGTGTCTTTGTAAAACACAAAGCCAACCAGCATTTATTTTATTCTAAGTCAATAAGGTCTCAAAAGGCTTTTTTCTCCTAGCTGGAAGTTCCTCCTTGATATGAAATGTTAGAAGCAACTGAGCCTAGATAAGCTCTGAATCTTAGACAGTTTGGTTCCACTCATGAGAGGGGAAAATGGGGGGTTCTGGAGGCACTAGAGCAACCCTGTTTATGCTGCTTCTTTAAAGGTTAGTATATGTTAAGGGAATATAGTTGGTGACTTTGCTGTGTGTATTCTTTCATCTAACAAGGACCTTGCTGCACTATTTTTTTAGTTAACATTCGCTGCCGCTTAACTTTATTTGTCTGCCTGTGTGATCATAACATTCTTAAAATTATTTAGAACTTATATAGCACTATAAAGCAAACATAAATAAGATTAAAAGGTCAGGGTTTGGCTCACATTTTGATGAGAAGCACTTTATACTGGGAAATCACCTGTTTCACAACACAGATCTTAATGACAAGGAGGGAAATAATGTAAAAATGTACATTCTTATCAGAAGACTGAAAAACACATTAAAATATATTAATTCAGGCTATAAGGAAACCATGCTTTATGTTAGTCTTTGAGTGATAACAGCCTAGATTGTCACCAACTAACTGTCCTCCAAAAAATATGAGTCTCCTGTTAACCTTATTTTCAGTTCATGTCATCTGAAGTACTGGGATGATACCATTGAAAAAAAAAAAAAAAAAAGAAGTCTAAGAATGCTACAGTTGCACAGCTAACATTAACTAAATTATTCTGTTGTTGATAGTCCAAAGAATAAAAACCATTTTGTAGGACACCCTTTGATCACTAATGGGCAGACAAACGTTACCAACATGTTCTCTTCATTATATCAGCATTAAATGGGCAGGAAAACAGCCAGGAAATACACTTTGATACTTGCATTAAAGACCCACCAAAACAGTGCTTAGTAGGAAATGAATCCCAATGCTTTTTAATCTGTTAGTCTTAAACAAGCATAATTGAAATCTTCTGTCTGGAATACAAACAGACCATGTTTTACCTCAGTAAGCAGACATGATTACTGCTGCTCTGTCGAAGTCCTGTTGCTTAACTATCTTGGGCTTTCAAATCAAATTATACATCCTCTCTCTCCACTGCACTGAAAGATGAGAAAATAAACAAGGCAGTCACAAAAACACACTCTCATTTTTTCCCCATTGGTCTTGCAGAATCTAAAGGAGGATGAAGGTGAAAAAGAGAGTGGACAAATCCCCTCTGGACCCTCTATACTAGATAAAGCAAGCTAACAGAGAGGGAAGTGATTGCTTTACTGCAGAAATGAACTTCTCACAGGAAGTTTGATAAATTGACATCATTCCAGGTACTGTAAGGTAATACAATCTTCATGTCTGAACAGTGTAATTACTAGATATGTTTTCAGCATTCAGAAACACTTTATCAATTGTCATGTATAGCTTTAGCAATTGTTTCTTTCAAGAAAAAAAAAAGGAAGAGGGGGAAAAAAAAGAGTCAGCAATTTAGGGATTTTTAGTGGGAAACAAAATAATACAGCTGGAGGAAGCATATGCCACTTCATATTGAGGCAATGAAGAGAACACCTAATGCAAGTGAGATGGTGTCAGCAGGAGAAAGCCTAACTGGTACCATGTAGATGGCTGTACTCTAGCATAATGTAACCTCATTTTCTCAGTGAATCTGCAGCACTTTTCATGCTGTCAGTGTGATCCTAGACTATTTCTCCTATCAACCTCTGTAACTTTCAGGCTTGACACAGGGGCATTTTGCCCAGTGATGTGGGGTGTAGTAATAGTGTCCCATTTTCAAGAGAGTTGTGGTGTTGAAAAGAGCAGAACAACACAGATGCACTAGCTGAAACAAATCCAGGGCCTGCATACACCAGAAGTGTTAGAAGGTCATCCCAGGCACCTACTTGCCTCACTTATGTGCTAGATTAATTTTCAATAGCATATTTTCAAATAGCTTTTCTTCATTCAGTTCCATACTGGGGGCATGAGGTTAATTTTTCAAGCTACATCTAAGGTTGAAATTAGTCATTTTTCATTTATAATGACATTTATCAAAGTGGCAGGAACCACATTAAAACATGAACTAATTTACTTCATTTTATTTATAATGTCAGATAAGAGAAAAACAAGAAAAAATGTACGAGTGTTTCATATGGTCCAAGTTGAATGTATTTATAGGAAGACAAATCATTGGAATTGCTCTGATTATTATACCAGTTAGCCATGAATAGGTTCTGGACAGCTGTTCAAAACGTTGTCTGGACTGAGCTCCAGCTGTTTTAATTTCATGACAAATGAAACAGGAATAAGGTTCTAGTGTTTTCCCATTGCACATTGACAATGCTGTACTTTATTCAGCCTACTACTTTGTGTACAACATACTGAGGTTGGAGCATAACCACAATTTATTAAAAAAATTGCTTTTCAAAATAAATCCATCTTGAAGATAAAGGTACACCAAGTGAGAGCCACTGTTTGTTACACGGGCAGATATTTTTCCCTGATGTTGTAACCAGAGTTATTTAGCTTATAAACAAACCAGGAATTCACATCTTGAAAAATATGTCTTGTTCCTCCGTTTAAGACAAAAGCGTTGCTAATATAAGCAGCTCAGCTCTGGGTTTAGCTTTAAATTCCAGGGTTTACAAGTAAGCAGGTATGGATCATATTCTTCTGACCAGGATATTATAAAAATGAGATTTAATGCTCAAGTTAGGATTTTTTTCATGTTTATATCTATTATAAATCTTACATATTATTATTATGTCTTGATGATATAATATCTATTTTATATCTTATAAAACTATGCAACCTTTAGGTCCTGAACAATAAAGTTAATGGCATTACTGAATTCAGGGCAGACAGCAATAATCTTACATGAAATAATATGTAAACATCTACAAACAACCAGAATACATGAAAGGGATTCCTTTTTTTCTTTAGCTTTTGTAATTAGTCTTACCATGTCTCAAGAAATTGGATAAGGATCAGTTTGGTTTCTGTAGACTCCTTCCTAAGGGAAAACAAGGAAGCTTCTATTGCATAAAGGATATTCATGTAGTGTAGATCTAAAGGAATTTTTACTCAATACAGTGATTGTGAAAGCATTTTTATACATTAAAAAATAGAATTAAAATAAGACTTATTTTTTATTCCAATCTTACATTTATTATCTAAATGGAATTTTTATTGCTGGTTACACAAAGTCAGTAATGAAGAAACCGAAGGCTGTGAATGAGCTTAACATATGACACGGGCTGCTTCTATAAACAACAGAGTTTTGGCTACATCATTGGAGAATAAGCATCGCTTCATTTAAATATTCAACAACAAATTAAAATAAAAATATATATTGAAAGAAAAGAGCAGAAATAGACAAAAGATTCCCAGAAGGAAAAAGTGTCTGTAGCTTCAAATACTCACTGAGCTACGTTAGTCTACTGCTGGGTTCATGCCGGCAGACTATTTTTCAAAGCTTTGATAAAAATATCTTCTGTGAGGCTTCACACAGGTATTTACAAATGTGATTTTAAAATGGCTAGTAGAAATACCATAAAAACTAATACAAATTTTTAAACAAAAAGTAAAAACATGCTAGTAGGTTCAACAGAGATATCTCAGGAGTCATGTTCATATAGACTATAATGATACATAGGAGAAGGGGTGGTCACAGTGAAAACTCTTTCACATTCATCCATATCATACAGGCTGGACCTCTACCTTTATTCTCTCACATACACAGAGTTTCATTTTTATAAAGCTAACCAACAAATAAGTTTTAATACAATCTTTGGCTATAAATTCTTTATTCCTAGAGAAACTGAGACACCTTGAGTTGATGTTTTCCTTGATAAGAACGGATCTTTCAGTAACTCTAGTGTCTTCTAGCTTCTCCATTAATCTCTGTATTTATGGCTGTTACACAGACTTGTTAATGCTGCCATAAAGTGGTCAGAGGATGTGTTGTTTAGGAGGGACAAAACTCTATCATAAAACACAGCAACAGCAGATGCACTTACACTGAACTAAGAAACCTACAAAGCTCTTTTTGTTAGTGCCCAGTAGATATGACAGGCATTGAAGACAGAAAAAAAACACAATGTAACTTTTCTCACAATCTCCCTAACCATTTACATATAGATGTATTCATACAAACACATAATTCTGTGCTGCATGTATCTTCATACATGAATGTATTCTGACCGTCCAATAGTTCTAAACAGCATACAGAAATACATTATAATTAATGAACTAGTAATGTATGTGCCACTTGAAAATATCTGATTTATCAATATTAAAACATTTTTGTTTTATTTTTAATTTTACCATTAATAATCAACATTGTTTGCCTTTTTTTATATAAAGTCTTTAACTTGTGAACATACCTGCTCCAGTTTTATCAGAATATTAAAACAAGAAAAAAACCCCACAACTATCAACAGTAAAATCTATAATAATGTGTCAACAGAACTCACAAGCTGAGATTTTCAAAGCCATGTCAAAGATTAGGATGACTAAATGTTTTAAGAATTTTTCTCCTGTATCTTTTTAAGATGAAATGAGAGCATTCTTTTGGGAAGAGTGTCTCTTTGTTGAGAAAGATCCAACTGCCTCTGAAAAAAAAATTATATCAAAATTATGGCTAGGTACAGTTTAACAGGGTAAACTGAGTTACTGGTGAGCTAGAAATAAGGAAGTTTTGCTGGTACTGGTTAAGAATTGTCTGTCCAATGTTAAACTGTTTTTTATTTTTGTTTAATTTCAGTAAATCTCTACACACATTAAGACAAAACTCAATAGAAATTGTTGTATGACAAACTAATTTTCAGAAGAAAATATTTAACTTTGAATTTCAGATTTTGTATATGTTTTAAACATCAAATACAATTTTATTTAATTCACGTCAACTGAATATTTACTTTCTTAAAAGGCTGAAAAATCTTCTGGGTAGTCTATAGCATAACTTGCATGTGATGAAGCTATGTATTGTATACAAATCTTATAAATATTTTCTATTGCATCAATAATATGTTATTTCCTGAGATAATTGTGCCTTTCAGAAGTAAGTTACATTTTTTTAAAAATAAATTAAGGGAGAAAAACATTTATGTATAAATAAAAAAGATAAAACCCCCTAACATCTACAGAATTATAACACATAACATCACATATATGATCACATACTTTTTAATGCACTTTAACATATATGATACACATTTATTTTGCATATGCGCATTTACATATACGTGTGTATGCAATATATACACAAATGTGTATTTTATAGACACATATATATGTAAACACACAAATATAATGTTTGTATTCATAGCCATATATACTTAAATTTTGTCTGTGGACGTGTGTCTTGACAAACATGCATGTGCATTTCACTGAAATAGTTTTACCGAAGTACAAAAAGCCATGTCAAAAAAGTGACAGAAATGGAAACTGTAAGTAATGGTAACAAAAAATACTAAACATACGGGGTCCTCCAGCAGAATGAAGGACTAAAAAGATTGCAGAAGGTACACAAATGAAAGATGGCAGAAAATAGAGTATATTATAATAAAATATATTAAAAGCTAAATAGTGATCAGCTGTTCCCTTTTCTCATAATGCCAGCACATTTAGCTACTAAATAAACCCGAACAACCAGTTTTAAAATTAATGAAAGAAATCTTTTGGATGTCACAAATAACAAGTAGTAATCCTTGCCTCATATATCATTTAAATGGGTTGATTGGCCAAACAAATGAAAATAAGAAAATATGAAGCATTAATATGGTTAGAATAACCACAATTATTACATATAAACCACCAGGGTATAAGTCACGTATGGGTTTAGAAACCTCTATGCTATGGGCAGACTCTTCTGTTATACATTATTACATGTGATAATTTTGCTTTTCAAAAGCACATTGAAAGCTGCCTATTTTTTCAGAAATTAAAAAAGAAAACACCACATTCAGTTGCATGGAGTTAATTTTAATGGTGAGGACACTAACGTGTTAATTTGATGACTAATAATAAATGGACCGAGTATGACCATAAGGGTATCTACACTAAGATAATAAAAAGAGGAAAACATTGTTCAGGAGAACCTCATAAGACCAGCACAGATTAAGCAACCAATCTAACATGTCCATATTATTGAAGGGTAGGAGATACAAGCGTTTTCCCACTATTTTTCTGCTTTGGAAAACAGGTATATGAGAAGGAATCCATCTAATTTTTAGAAGACATATGAATTTAATATAATTATCTGATTAAACACTTTGAGAATGCAAATTAACTTCACCACCACTGTTTCTCAGCTTCAGCTTTTACCTAGGGGACTAACAACTAAATGCTATCAGGGCAATGAGGTTGTTATTCCTCCCCATTTCTTTAAAGCCATGCTTAAGCCATTGCACAGCATAGACCTACTAGTAGCGTGGTGAGGTTCTGTAACTTGCTTACTCTTTGCACCATCCTAATAACTGAACTTGCAGCCTGTGTGACCAAGGAGTGACAGTCACATACACAATCAATCAAGCTCCAGACACCCTCTAGATTTATCCAAGCATGGTTTGATGTTTCCACTGTGATCAAATAGATGAACATACTGAAGCCCAATTAAAGCACATAGCAATTAACTGGAAGCCTTTAGAAATAAAACTTCAAAAATAAATCATCTGCAGCTGTAAAGAATATTGAGTGTAGCAGCTGTTACAATCTACATTATTATTAAACCCTTCAGTACTGAGTTTATCAAGACAGCAATGAGGTACATAAGGTTGACTACTTAGCTTTAATAAACATTTTAATGTTCCAAGGAGTTAAAAATGGGAGGTTTTCTTACCTGCCAGCATGCACAGGAATTGAGGAAAATATCCCATCTCATATAATAACTTCAAGTTATTTAAAATGGTGTATTTTGAATGGACTATGTCTCCATAAACCATTTAAAAAGCTGGAAGACATAGATACGGTTTTCTAGGTCCCTGGTATTATGTGCTTGCGGAAGCAGGTGTGTGTGTGCGCATGTGTGTGTAAGCAGTTGGAGGAGGTCAGCCAGTTTAAGCAGAAACCCGTGCAACAGTTAGCTAGTTCCAGAGATGTTAAAGTTACAGCTACTGAATTGAGTTACCTGGAAACAATTTCCTTGCCTACATCACCCAGCACTAAAGCCTCATTCTTTTTCCTCACCCCCACATTTCCATAATGTAGGAAATATTCCTTACCCCTACAGCAGTAAATAACCACCACAGGCAGTAACGGACACGACTACTGCCCTCTCCCAATATTTCTGCATGTATTAGTTCAGGTTTTAAAAAAACTTAAAAATATATATATTTTTTAAAAAGATTGTTAATATTCCCGAATTAGGAATGCATTGTTATAATGCATGAATGCTCCTTCCTTTTCCTTTGCTAACTTAAACCATGAAAGTTGGAAAAGACTTTTATGGTCAAGTTGAACCTTGCACACTGCCACATCCACCACTAAGCCATGTCCCTAAGCACTACATCTTCTAAATACCTTCAGGAATGGTGACTCCACCACTTTCCTGGGCAGCCTGCTCCAGTGCCTGAGAAACCTTTCAGTACATATTTTTTTCTTTTTCCTAATACCCAATCTAAACCTCCCCTGGCACAATATGAGTCAATTTCCTCTTGTTCTACCACTTGTTACCTGGGAGAAGAGACTGATCCCCAACTCACTACAACCTCCTTCCAAGTACTTGTAGATGGTGATAAGGTCTCCCCTCAGCCTCCTTTTCTCCAGGCTAAACAACCCCAGTTCCCTCATGTGCTCCTTCTAAGATGGGCTCCACATCCTTCACCAGCTTTGTTGCCCTTCTCTGGACACACTCTAGCACCTCAGTGTCTTTCTTGCAGTGAAGGGCCCAAAATATGCTTCCCCTAATATTTAGATACTAACAGAACTGCACTTGATAATGTTTTTCTTATCCCATGCTCCTTCTTACAGTGAAAGAACTGAAACAATAATACAGAATAAACAACCAAAAAGTTTTCATAAACACTGGCTATTCCCATTGAACATTTTCAAACCTTTCCAAGATGATTTGCTGTTTATGAAAATATATAAATAGAAGCTTGATTCACACTGAAGCCTGCAAAATTTTTATTTACACGAACAGCCAACTATGAATGTTAAATCAAATAATTTAATTATTTACAAAATTAAATACTCTCCACAGAGTCTTGACAAAGAAGATCAGACAGTGGCAGTTAAAAACAAAACAAAACAGTAAACAAACAGTAGTTTACAGTAACAGGACAATGGGCACAAGCTAGAACATAGGAAGTTCCACTTAAATATGAGAAATACTTCTCATAAAAGAAAAAGAAAATACTCCTCATTAAAAGAAGAAATACTTCTCATAAAAGAAAATACTGTGAGGGTGACAAAGGTCTGGCTGGAACGGGCTGCTCAGGGATGCTGTGGAGTCCTCTTCTCTGGAGATGTTCAAAATCCACCTGGATACAGTCCTGAGTAATGTGTTCCAGGAAATCCTGCTTTAGCAGGGGGGTTGGACTAGATGATCTCTAGAGGTCCCTTCCAACACTGATAATTCTATGACAATTCTGTGAAATCATCCAATGCATATACTACAGCTACAAAGTCATATTTAAAGTCTACCCAAGGAGTTCTGTCCTTTAGAAGGAATCACATGGTAATTAATTTGAGTTTCTGTGGCTGCAAAGGGAACATTTCTTCTCATAACAGCTCTGAACCCAGCAGGTCTATAGAACATCAGTGGACCGTGCCTTTTAGTTTGATTAAACATTTAAGCCCATGCTGTGTAGCACTCTCTAAGAATTACAAAATGTATATGCATGTAAAATGAAAGCAATGTGATGTGTTTGGAGGCAAACCAGTTTTCAAATGCAAGAGAAGCTTTAGTCCTTGAAAAGATCACACTTGCTTTTTTTTTTAAATGTACAAATATATCCTTAAAGCAATTACTAGAATGCTCAAAAATATATAATTATATTGCTCAGAGTGGTAAGTAATTATTGCCAGCTTTAAGGCTCTGCTACCACCATAACATGCCTAAGGCAAATACTCTGCATTCATGAATATTGGAAAGAGGAAGACATAAATTTATAATCAGAACATAAGCACCCTTCAAGTTGCCTGTAGTCCACGAGGTTTTACGAGGAGCAACATATATTTAATTTGGAGACTACTGATTTTATTTGCCTTCCTCCAGTTTCATAGTTTGTACAGTATTTCTGCTGGCAATCATCCATCTACCCAATATTTTCTAAATTAATAAAGTCTACCAAGGAGTGGAGAATGACAAGGACATTTTGTGTCCAATGTTGTTCACCCTCTATGATGTAACTACAATGGAGATTTTGTCTTGTCTTTCAAAAGTGCACAGGGTACAAACCATAGTTTTGTCTGCATTAAGCAACAAAGTACCAGGAGCAGAATGAACATTTCCACACTGTTAGAGCAATTTAAGTTTATAAAACAGAGGTAACATCAGACAAATTTACCCATTCAAATACCATCCCAAGATCAAATATCAAATCCCAGGGCTCTAGTTTAGAGATGACTGCATTATACCCTTCCAGAAGAAGACAGTGCTGATCTTTTCTCAAGTAAGTTAGGTCTTACAGATACTCCCTTCTAGCCCCAATCTTAAGGACATCCTGTATGGAGCATGTATCTTGCTTACAGTTTAGGGTTGAAACCAAGCATTTTTTCTTTTGTCCTTCCTGAAGAACTAATATTAAGAATTGATGGAAAAGGAGGAAGGGAAGGAAGGCTGGAATGAAGGAGGGAAGAAATAAACCAGATAGCAAGAACCACCTAACCTTTCCTTTCTTCTGTCAATGGACATCCTTTTCCTCATAGACAAAGCAGCCCAGGAAAGGTAGCTGTCAGCAACAGGGGGAAATCTTCAATGCTTCAAACTAGGAGCCACTATCGAGACAAAACACTTCACGTGTCTTAGCTTGTTAGCTGGTATAGTTATATAGATAGCAAATGCAATCGTCTTATCCATCTCTCCAAATATTGACACCAATAACTAAGACATTACTCTGAAGTTTTCTTCTGCTCAAAAGTCATTCTTCAAGGGAAAATAAAAAAGCCAGGTCCATGTCCTGTCACAGTCTGAATGTAGATAAAAGGATGTAGGATTTTTCCATTAAATAGTCAATGAGGATGTTAATGCTTTGGTTAAACAGAGTCAGCTACAAAGATAACATCTATGTGGTATAATCCACATGATCTTCAGGTAACCTATGAACTTCTTTACATTACTTTACCCAATTTCTCAGTATGTTTTTAATGAGGTACGTTCTTCCATCTAGTCCCGAATTAAATTTTTTAAACATGAGGAACAGTTATGCCTGAAAGATTCATTGCTGGTAAGTCAAATATTAGTCACAGTACAAAACACCTAGAGATTTATGGGAATTTCAATTATTTATAATAACTTCATAGCTATATTTCATACTGCACACACAAAAACCTTCCCTAAACTTGGACAAGCTCAAGAATTTAACCCCGCTAATGCTCATTAGCACTGGATCTTAGTATTTTTATCCACCACTGTAAAACAACCAAACAACCAAACCCAAAACCCAACCTGGGAGCTGGGTTTGCTATGCCACAACCATCCTAGGGTACAATATGCTGCCTTGATACAGTACTTTACAGACTACTTTACAGTATAGCCAGCAAGCTGATACACAATTTGATGTAAAAAGATCTGACTCATTGAGAGCATGAGTGGATTCATCACCTTTGCTACCTTATGAACATCATGACGTGTGCGAATTAGATTGCATTTCAGATTCCAAGCAAGAATAAACTACAAAAATAAAAGAAAGAACTGGGACCAAATCAAAAGCTCATAGGGGTTTTCCTATGTGAGGAGAGTAGTTTTGCTCTGTGTGATAAATCTGCTCTGTCACACATAGTTCCAGCTGCCTCTCTAGGCCATATGTAAATAAACACCTTAAGTTGCAATATACACTGGCTACGTATTTCACCCAGTATATAAACAAGAAAATAAAACTAGACTAGAAGAATTTTCTAATTCTGCCTCTTCCTTTACTGACTATTTTCAGCATCAGGAGTCAACACTATGTCTAGCTAAAGATTTAGTTATTAAATAGCATAATACAAAGAAATTTTTGGGCCTCAGAACTCAGAGAAAAATCTCAGTTTTGAAAACCTGATTTTGACAATTAATGGTAATCAGATACAAGGTTATTAAAAATAAAAAAAGAATGCACAAAGTTGGAGGGAAAATATGTGGCAGAAAACATAAACTAAGCACATGTGAGAAATAAATATTGCAACAGTTTCTTAAATGGCATTTTTTATGAAACTGAAGATTTCAGAAACAAAGAACTGCCAGGATTCAGTTCTTACTTAATCTAGTATTAGACAAGGACTAATTTCTCTAAATGTTAACAGGGATCCTCAATAAAAAAGCAAGAGGATGGAAAGGAAGACTTATTCTTTATATAGCCATTTTTTATGAGTAAATCATTTCATTAGAATGACAGACTAGTACAAGAACAACAAAGAAGCATTCTTTGTGCTCCATATATTAAAAAATCTGTAAATATAGTTGCTAGGTTTATTTTGGGGTTTGTTTTTATTTGTTTGTTGTTATTTCATTTTATTTATTTTTCTGGATTGCATAGTAATTTATTTATTTTTAATAATATTCGATATTGCTTTTATCATGCTAATTTTAATCTAAGGAAAACCTATCCTAGTATATACTTTCAGGTTTACCATTTCCTTTTTTTTTTTTCCTTTTCAAACCTATAGTGTTTTGCTTCTATAGATTGAGATAGTAGCATAAATTGTTTAGACAACACAACATAATGTCACTAAGGAGATCGAGAAACCAGAAAACGATAGAGAAATAATGGAAATTCACAAAATAAAAAGTAAAAATAACCACAAATTTTACATCTGGTATTATATAAAGGAAGTCATATTTTTAAAGCCTGATAACAGTTTTGCTGGAACACTAATTCCATGATGAATTCTTACTGTTAAAAGTTGTATTAGGTCAAATGATTAAATGTGAAAAATTCGACCTAAACCCAACAGGGTATCTTTCAAAACTGGTATCTGTAAGTGAGCACAAAGAGTTACAGCCTTCTATTTAAAGATAAATGCATATGACCAGCTGGTAGAATAAGCACTGAAAACAAAGTTTTAATTAAAAAAATGTGTCTACTATGTGTCTATCTAAAAGGCTGTTTCTCCTCATCAGAATTTTCTGTTTATTCAAGCTTATTTTGTGCCCATTACTTCTAGCTTATTCTCTCTTCTCATTATTGGTTCAATAACTCCTAACATCCTTTCTCAATACTTTATTAAATACATGTTTATAGAATTTGCAATGCAGTGATCCAAGAGTTACATAATACATACTGCATACCTCTACAAAAAAAATCTCTGAAAGCCTATGCTAGTATGAGCATCTATTCATTTGACTTCTGCAGTTATTCACTGTTAACTGTCCTGACATTTTTCCTTATTTTATTTTTAACTCAACCCACTTACTTTAAGAGCTTGCTGAAATCTGTATACGTGCTGTCCCACACACAAGAGAACTATTGGAGAGGAAAATTAATTATTTCCTCATTCTTCCCAAAACAAAAGCAAAAGCAGGAAGAAAACGAAATATGACCTCCTTTGAGACTACTTCTGCTGATATTCAGATGCTTATCCGCCCATGCACAACTGTTTTCAGAGGCAGGGGTTGAATCTCACATCCATGATAATAGCCACATTCCCTTCTCTATAGCTGTTTTGCTGGTTTTGTTTCCTGTTACAGCATCAAAGAGTTACACTTGTACATCTCGAGAAAAACTTGGGGATGAACAAGAGTCCAACCTATAGTAAATGTGTTTTGATTTTTACTTGCTCTTCTACTCAACTGCTGCAGGAAGACACTGAGGGTCAAGAGACCATGCAAAATTCGTAACACTTTGAAATCAAGGGCCAAGGAAATGTAAGAAAAAACAGCAGAAGTATACAAGTGATGAGAAGTTCAATTTAAACTGACAACACTCATGAGGCAGCCCAGAGTGCCGTATCTTTAATATGATCATTGAGTATGCATCCAAAGATGGGGGCAGGGGGCATTATGAGAAATTAAATTCAGAGGTGTGACATTAAAGAACTGGTTTAACAAAGTTCAAAGAGAAAATTAGTTGATTTCCATAGGATTTGAAAGATAAGTCTTAGGAAGTAGATTAAATTACTGAATCTATTTTATAGATAAGTACAGTTAGTTGGTGGATGTTTTCAAAAGATTTGCTGTTGTTGCATCTTTCAGATGTAGAGTGGTCACAAGGGAAAAAAATAAAGTTCTGAGAAAATGCCAGGATGAAGGCAACCAGGTGGTATGGCTGGAAGGGAGACTAATTTTTACAAACCTGTAGAAAACACAGAGTTACTTAAAAGACAATGTAATCAAATTGGAACGTTAAGAAAATGAAAATTGTGTGGGGTAATACCTGCTTTCAAAAAGGGGACAAATGCTTATTAGAGACAAATGAATTAAACCCTTGCTAAAGTGTTGCATTCTGAAATAACGGAGTTTTAATTTCCTTGAAAAAGGATTTGAAAGCTGGCAACATCTGTTACTATAATTATTCCTTATTACCTGTATTACAGGTATCCTGATGCCCAAATAAAATTTTGTCCCATTACACCAAATATGCAAAAATACACAGTAAAAATCACAATCCAAAGACTATAAAAGGAAGCAGACAAACAGGGGAGATCTGTGATCTCTCTTGTATGCTTAAGTAAAGCAGAGACAGAGGTTAACTCCTTAACCCATATTGAAAAGTGGGATTTAAATACCTAAAAACTGAGAAAATTTTACCTGGGGTTACAAATGAGGAAAAAACCCAATGAGGGAGAAAAAAAGCTTCACTGTAATTTATTTCCTAGCTGTTGAGATTGCATTAATACAGTGACTGGATTTTTCTCTTTCATTTCTGAAAGCAAGATAACTAAGTATTTCCCTGCTGATGGTGAACTGTGTCACAAGAGGGAGAATGGGTCAGGTTTAGCATCCCTGTGTATGGGGGATTAAAATCAGGATATTACTCTTGTGTTTGACAACCATTCTGGGCACAAAAGAGACAAGTCTGTATTGTGACTTGAAGGTAGCCTCCAAAGTTTGAAGAAAATTGTCCATTTAATAGCCAGATAAGTATATCTCTTAATTTGATATGGGAGAGTTAGAACATATATATATATATATATAAAGTCTTTCCTGCACTTCTAACAAGCCAAGTCTAAAATTTCACATCCTCAAAATGAACTATTTGTATTTTTCTTTCTAGACCTGTGGAAGGAGTTCATGAACCAGAGGTGGATGCCTCAGTACAATGTAAAATTAACAGAGATATGGGTGTCCAGGAGCAGGATTCACAGTAACCAGCTTCCTAAACAGGGAAATACATAAAACATACAACAAAATTTTTACAGATGGAGATGAGCTGCAACGTTGCCTCCCTTTAAGTGCCTAAGTGCAGCCCAGATTATGTGTTTACGGGAAAGTGGGATTCATAGTCTGGAATCCCATCTGCATTTAAACTCCTTTGATTATGGAAAATTGATTCATTCCTTTCCCTTAAAACCTGTCTATCAAAGGAAGATGAGGAGACACGAATGTTAAAATAGACTAGAGATCACAGCAGTTTCTAAGGAAACCAAAGTCAATGCCCTCCTCATGCAAAATGAGCTGCAATTGGTACCTTTCACCTCCTACAGGAGTGCCCCCTCTGCAACTCACCTAGGGCTTGGCCTACTGCTAAAACACACATCAAATGTCACAAGTACAAAGCAGCAGCTGTATGGTGACTGTCCAGATACATTTCCTCTAATCCCATTATAAAATTCTTTGAGGCTATAATCCTATCGTTTTGAGGTAATCATTTGAGAAAAAGCTGTATCTGCTCCTGTTGTAACACTCAAATTCCAAATAAAAGCTAAGATTATGGAAAGGCTAACAACACACAGAAGCAGATCAAACAGTGGGGGAAAAAAAAAAAAAAAAAGAAATGGGAAGGCTGCACACCTCCAATGAAATCAGTTCGTAGCATGAGAGCTGTAACTGAAATGTTATTCTTAGAAGCATTAAAAATGAACCAAACAAACAAGCAAACAAAAACCCCAAAACAAAAAACTTGGAAGAAAAATCTTAAAAAAATAGAACAGAGACAAATAAGCATATGACATTTTCACCAGAAACAAAAGTGCTCAGATCGCTGGGACAACATATATTTGTGAGCCTGTTTTAGAATAAAAATATTTTCTGATAGAGTTATTTACTGTTTAATCAATAACTGAGAAATTGAAGCTGGTACAAAGCTGGAAATACTTACATTCTACTGTAGACATATTAAACATTCCATAATCAAAACTTAAACTGCATATGTAGTATGGAAAAACAGTTTTTAAAATAATTGAAATAAACACATTTACATTTAAAGAAATGCTGATGATACAATTGCACATACCCTGTGTAGGGTTGTGAACAAAACATTAATTTCAGAGCAACAGCAGGAGTGAGGCACATGCTGAAGTTAAACAAGACAAAACAAGACCCGATATTCCAAAATGCTGTGCATACAAAGAAATATGAAGCTGAGAGGGGGACCATAAGGATGTGAAAAGTATCAAAAGCTAGAAGAGAAATAAAATTAAGCAAGGCACGAGAGCAGTACAGAATATGGAAAAAAATTTGGAAACAAGAACCTTGAAAGGCATGATGATAGCTGACAGGCCTGTGTGAGTTGGTGGTAAATGCCATATGCCTACAAGTATAATTAGTAATTGGTCGTCCCAAAAAGCAGGAAAAAGCTTACCCACTTGCACTCAAGACAAATTCAGGAAAAATGAAATGTTTCAGCCTGAATGAAACGTAGAGCAGATGAGCTGCAGCAGATTGAGGGAACAGGTGGGACTGGATCCTAAGAAAGGCACTCAAGTCTCCATTATTTACTCAGAATGATAGCTGAACATCTGTAAGTGATTGCAGTGAGTGTTAGTTTTGTTTCCCTAGCAAGGAGTGCTGGTGTGTTAAACCCAGAACCCAGTAACTGAAACAATTTGCTGCCAGACAATGTGTGTGAAATGCCAGAGCATTGCTTACATGTAAGTAGTGTTGCTGCTTATGTAGCTGTCACTAAGCCTAGACTAGGTCCTACTGAAACTCATCCGATTTCTCACTCTTATATGCCTTTTATCCTATTTTCTGTTGTATGTCAGATTCAGGACAATGCTGTTTTCCTCTCTGAAGTTTTCTTATATTCCTTGGAAAGCAACCTACTTCCTTAGAAAGCCATTTTACTGGTACATGTCTCTTCAGTGACTAGGCTCTTACATACAAAACTATCAGGGGCTGTAAATAGCACCTGCCACTCATTAAGCGTTAAGATGCTGCACAAAAGCAAAAGGAAGTTAATGGGAATATGTTCTGAGAATCAGGAAATATAATTCTTGGCAAGAGAGAGGCATAATTTTCTAGTATTTGGTGCCAGATCTGGCATTTGTTTAGAATGTGCTAAAATATGACAAACTGCCTTATGGAAACAGCACGTACAAGGCCTTCAGTAATTAAACATGTGAAGTATGCGTAAAAAATTCTGATTAATAATCACATTAGTGTGTTACATTTTATTTTCAAAGCTAATTTGCAAGCTTTGTTACAACATTTATTGTACATTGTTGAATACTGATTACTGAGTTAATCCATATCCCAGTAACCTGACATCTGAAACACCCTGACAAAAGCTACACCAATATCCATGCTAGCTTGCATGTGCAGTTTATATAATAACCAGGAAGACACAACTCAAGGTCATTACTGTTAGAATTAATGATAGTGAAGAAATAGAAAATAATGTACCATACTATCATGGGTAGTATGCACAAAACAGCAAGTAGGATTGAAACCTTGTACTTCAGGAAGGCTAACTTGGACCTCTTCAAGAAACTGCTTGGAGAAATTCCATGGGCTAGGACTCTGGAAGATACAGGTACTCAAGAGAGCTGGCTGATATTAAAGTACCACTTCCTCCAAGCTCAGGATCAGTGTATCCCTAAGAGCAAGACATCAGGCACGGGAAGCAGGAGACCTGCATTGTTGAGCAAAGAGCTTCTGAAAAAGCTCAAGCAGAAGAATGAAGTTTACAGTATAGGAAAGAAAGGATTGACCACTTGGAAAGATTAGAAGAATGTTGTCAAAGTATGCAGGGATGAAATAAGAAAAGCCAAGGTCTCCTTGAAATGAAACCTGACAATGGATATCCAAGTAGGCAGGAAGGGTTTCTTCAAGTATATTGGAGGCAAAAAGAAAACTTGAGAAAATGTGGACCCATTGTTGAATGGAGCAGGTACCATGGTGACAGAGGATGCAGAGAAGGCAAAGTTACTGAATGTCTTCTTTCCTCCAGTCTTTACTGCTCAGGTCAGCTCTCAGGAGTTCCAGACTTTGAGGTAACATAGGAAGTCTGGATGAAGGACGACTTTTCCTTGGTTGAGAAAGATCAAGGTAGAAATTAATTAAGTAAACTGGGTTCTGATGGGATACACCCATTAGTGCTGAGGGAGATGGCAAAAGTCGTTGCTGGACTACTCTCCATCATCTTTGAAAGGTCCTGGAGAACAGGTAAGGTGCCTGAGGACTGGAGGAAAGCCCATGTCACTCCAGTCTTCAAAAGGGCAAGAAGGAAGACCCAGAAAACTACAGGCCAGTCAGCCTCACCTACATCCATGGAAAGATGAAGGACCAGCTCATTCTGGGCATCATCTCAAAGCATGTGAAGGAAAAGAAAGTTATCAGAAGTAGTCAACATGGATTCACCTAGGGGACGTCAGGTCTGACTAATCTGACAGCCTTCTACAATGGCATGACTGGATGGATAAATGAGGGCAGGGTGGTGGATGTTGTCTACCTTGACTTCAGAAAGGCTTTTGACACGGTATCCCACAGCATTCTCATAGGCAAGCTTAGGAAGTGTGGGCTAGATAAATGGACAGTGAGGTGTGTAAAGTGGACTGAAAACTAGTTGAAAGATAGAGCTTAGAAGGTTGTGATTAGTGGCACAGAGTCTAGTTGGAGGTCCATAACAAGTGGTGTTCCCCAAGAGTCCATGCTGAGTTGAGTTGTGTTCAATTAATTCATCAATGACCTGGATGAAGGGATGGGGTGTACCTTCAGCAAGTTTGCTGACAACACAAAACTGGGAAGGGTGGCTGACACACCAGAAGGCTGTGATGCCATCCATCGTGACCTGGACAGACTGGAGATTTGGGCAGAGGGAAACCTTATGAAATTCAGCAAGGTAAGTGTAGGATCCTGCACCTAAGGAGAAATAACCTCATGTGTCAGTACAGGTTAGGGGCTGATCTGCTGGAAAACAGGGGTTCCCAGTTCAAGGACAGGGAACTGTTGGAGAGGGTACAGCAAAGGGCTGTGAAGATGATTGGGGGCTAGAAGTTACAAGGAAAGGCTGAAGGACTTAAGTCTTTTTAATCTGGAGAAAACTGAGAGAAGGTTCTTATCTGTGATTATAAATTACTTAAAGGGTGGTTGTAAGGAGGATCGGGCCAGTCTTTTTTCAGTAGTGCCCAGTGACAAGACAAGAAGTAACAGGCACAAACCTGAACACAGTTTCCATGTAAACCTGTTGAGGAACTTCTTGAGAATGTAAGAGCACTGGAATAGGCTGTTCAGAGCAGTTGTGGAAGACATCCAAAACCCAAATGGATGCCATGCTGTGCAACCTGCTCTAGGTTGCTCTGGGAGGGAGGTTGTACTAGATGCTCCCCGGAGGCTCTTCCAACCCCTAACATTCTGTGGAAAGCAATGAAGAATAGAATGAATGATACATTTAAATGTAAGCAAAGTTTTAAATTCACTCTAGAAATTCATGAACATGGCTTATACTCTTAAATATTGTTAAATATTGTCAATTAATGTATTTAATATATATGAATAAACAGCTCTCTTTTTATTGACTGTGGGTTTCTCATTTAATGAGTATGTTTAGTGTGGCATTTTTAACTTTAAGGAATCTTACACGTGGCACTGGATTCTTCTACCAGAGAAGAAAGTGGATGTACAAGAGCCTCATGACTGATGGAACATAGGAATGAGTGAGTTGGCCTCATCTCCACTTCCAGAGTGGTGGATATGAGTGATATTCAGGGTATGCCACACAGTATTTAGATAAGAATAGAATTGTTTTGCCTTTTTTAAATCTTACTATGACTTATATGCTGAAGAACAAATAATAGATGGGTCTACTAAAAGACTGAAATAAAGCAGAAAATCAGGCACTGAATCTGCAAGTTTAAAGATGTCATTTGTATTGAATGTGAGTGTTGTTGATGAAGCTTCAAAGATCACAATAGTAAATACACATTAAGAAACTCCATCTGTTTCCAAACATTACATATCACTGTGCAGTATGGAGACAAAAATCTTATTAAATAATTACCAGAATAAAGGAAGAGCTTATTAAAAATAAATAAAAATTTAAAGTGCATAATCCTTGGAAAAAAATAAGGCTTTACATTAAAAAGAAGTATTTAGTTTCAAGCAAGAAACCCAAATAACAGTTACCATGTTGCAGTGAAGACTGGCTAAGGTATTATCATCAAAACTCTCTTTTGTGAATTATTATTCATTCTCAGTGAAAAAACTTTTTCAGGAACATTTAATTTTTACAACACACCTATCAAGAAAATTCTGCAACTTCACAGTGTAGTTTTTCCACTAAAAGTTCAGTAATTAAAACTCCTGTATTATCTGTCAAGTTCTTCAACTGGAATATTTGGCACCTAGTGTTCATGGAACCTAAAAAACACTTGCAGCTCTCACTACCACTCACAGGTAAATGTTGTGAAACTAGGACAACTATCTTGGGCAGAGCTCTTTTTCTGATAAAATATTCCTAAAGGTTTCTCCACGTAAGGAGGCTAAGGAAAAACTAAAATCTCAAAGAATTATGATTGATATGAAAACCACTTTTATAAAATCCTCATTGCAACAGTAAACATTTTCATCTGGTTTCTTGATTTTTTACATCTGTTCTGTTGAACAGAAATGTATGCAATTATTTTTTATGTAATATGGAATTTTAAAAAAACTGAAACAACAACACAAAATCCAAACAAAAAAACCAAAACATAACCCAAAATCCCTGGTACGTTGCCTGGTTTTCAACTGATGCAGCATTTTCTCAATTTTTTTATTTTTTTTTTAAACAAAAAAAGAATCACCATAATGTCTGGAGTGCTTCCTGTGTAATGATAATACTACCACCCTCCTGACTCCTGCAACTTTTCATCCTATGAAATCATTTTACCCATATCGCACATTAGCATCAGTCCTATAGAGCAGTTTTGCTTTGCAAAGGAAAACACCCAAAGGTACCGTGTTTTCTCATGCAGTTGAAAACTCAGCATTCTGACAGTGCACAGCCGACCTTACACGCTGCTTCTACTGCACATACATGCTTTGTGCCTTTTCATTTCCCTGGTGTTTGATAGATAATGGTTCCTGTAAAATTTATGGCTTAGTCTTGCTCTGAAAGCTGTTGCAGTGGTACCTTACAGATTTATGTCCTGAAAGATCAGCATAGCAGTTTCTCATCGTGCTTTGAGAGGACAAAGTATAGTAAGTTTTCTACAGCTTCTCTGACCTTCCCCGTCCATTCTTTCTGTGCAAACAATTCATCTTCTTGGGTGCAGTCTGCAAGCAGAACTCTATTGAGCCAACTGACTAGTGTCAGGAATTTCCCTAGCTGGCTACCCCTTTGCTCTTTTCTCCATGCTGTCACAGCAGAGAAATGACTGTGTGGCAGGCTAAAGCTGATAGTTTGTGATGAAGGATACAAATTGAGGGGAAAACAAACAAACAAACAAACAAAAGAACCCCCACAAGACAAAAAAAAAAAACAAACCAGCTTGCTTATGTGTAGCTTTTGGGGAGGGGAAAACCCCAACTGCAATGTATAGGTCAATATAAGTTCTCGTTTGTGTATTGTGCAAATTAAAAGTTTTGCTATGTCCAAAATGATACTACAGAATGGATTATTGCAATCTTTACAATAATTGTATGTCTTTGTGGGTCTTGCCAGCTTTCAAAAGGATTACAAAACTCTTTTTAAAAATAAAACTAGATTACTGTGTTTGCCTTGCATAGTGTTATAAATGTTAGTGAAATATGCTGCACATAACAAAGGCAGAAAATCTTTGGAGAAAGTATATTAGTTATAACAGATATAAAAGGTAGCTGAATCTGGGAACAAAACAACTCTCAGCTGTGAGAGTAATAGACTGAAAGGGTCATACCACTACAATGAGGACTCCATTTTAGCAGATTTTAAAGATTATGTATGTTTAAGATATACATTATCATTTTCTTACATGTATGGCAAATTATGGAAAACTCGGAATTATCTGTACATTGGTGTTGTTTTTTTTAACGAACAAACAACAACAACAACAAAAAAAACACACTCTCCCAAAAAAATGTTATGCAAGATGGTTAATGTAAATAACTAATAAATCATCAGTAACAGCAATGCAAATTCCATAGGTCCTTAGGATTGCTAAAGGTTAAAAAATCCAGAAGCTTTTATAAGTCAAAAGAGTCAAGTAATTCCCTAGAATTCAGTAAATTTACAATACAACTACAAATCAGCAGTTCCAAAGTTTAAGAGTATTAACAGAGAAAATTCTATTCAGATACTTCTAACAAGCTTTTTCTCTCTAGACCTTCTAAATTGTTCCCTCCAATTCTCTGCTAAATTTTTTCTAACATTAAAATTAATTTTCATATGTATGCTACCTATTAATACTCATATACCAAATTCAAACTGAGAGTAAATATTATCTGATAATACTAGGCACTGACTTCTAATTATTTAGACTGATCAGAACACAGCAGTGACACGACAGGCACACACTGGACATGCTATTATGTTGACTAAGTGTGGTGGAGCTGTAACACACATCATCTCTCCTGCACGTGGGATGACAAGTATAGGTGATAAGAACTGCAGGAGCTGAGGAAGGTCAGGATGGCAGAACAGCAAGTCAGAAGTAAAGATCAAAAGGACAGTGCCGTACAGTAAAAGAAAGTTAGCAGTCAGATGCAATACCCTATCAGTCAGCATCAGACAGGATGAAGAATCACTGTAAAGATGTCCCATACAGTACTACACAGGAAGGACTAGCTGTCCACACTTGCTAAGTTCAGGAACTATGCACTAATTAAAATGACCAAGGAATGAATCACTGCCCATTAAATCCTCCTGGTGATGCTTCAGAGCGCAAAAGCAACAAAGCAACAATAAAAATGAGCACCCACATGAATTCAATGTCTTAGTCATTGACATTTTGCAGAGAAACTGAAGTAGTTTCCAAGCTGATGCAAAATGTAAATAATTTCCCCCCTGTCATTCACATATATATGGGGATGTATAAGATCATAAATATTCTTTTGATAATATGTCCAAATTAGACAAAGCCCAGCAAAATCTTCTGACAAACTAAGCATCAAAAAATAAAATATGCTGGACAGTCAAATGCATAAAAGGATTCCTTACAGTCCTCCTCTGCTTCCCCACGGGGTCCCTCCCATGGGAGAGTCCTCCACGAACCTCTCCTTCATGAGTCCTTCCCACGAGGTCCGGAGCAAGCTACTCAAGCTGCTCCAAGTCCACTGGCCAAGTTCACCCTCCTGGCGCCCCCAGGGAATGTTCCACCACGTTCCTCCATGAGTGCCGGGAGGATCGCCTGCCATCTCGCCCTGGGTTGCAGGGAAACTTCTGCTTGGGCACCTTCTTCCCCTTCTTCCTCACCAACCACCAGCACCGCTCTGCCTCCCCAGCACAGCTCTTCTCCTTTAAGTGCTTCCTCTGCTCAGCTCTTACCTCAGTTCTTTCGTATGTTAATCGCAGAGGTGCCTCTATGGTCCTTCTAATGGCTTCTCGGCTAGTTTTGGAGCAGGGGCAGCTTCTCAGTTTCTTAGAGGAACCACCACTGAGACCCTTCCCCCCCTACCAAAAATCCCGCCAAACCAAACCAGCACATGGAGAAAAACACAGAAGGATAGTGAACTGTAAATGTAGCAGGAAAGAGTAGTCAGACCCAGAATAGGAATTATTCTTTTTAAAAAATAATATTTTGATCCCAGGTTTATCACCAAATAAAATATAATTTCAATCTACATTTTGGGAATATGTGCTTTTAATCCACCCCCTCTAATGTCTTGGGAAATGCGACATCAGATGCTTTTAGACAGGAATAATAGGGTTCATATATCTTCCTTATTTTCCCCTGTTGCATACTGTGTATCGACTTTTGCAGTATTTTCTATAGAAAGTGTATTTTGTATTACTTGCAGCACTGCATCTTTAAATGTTTATACATTTGTTTACATTATTTGCTCTGAAAAATCCACAGTTAATATCCATGTCACTACATAGAGGATAAAATACAACTGAAAGAAAATCTCTTCAGTAAAACATTTATAAACACATGTTCAATCTGTGGGATGAGGCCTCAACCCCTAGATAGCTAACACTGAAAAGAGGAACACAGGAAGATGCCCACGGGATTCCTTTGCTGCTGTAAGTTAAGGAAAACTCCCCAGTAAAGGAATTGTGTATGCAGCTGGAAGGCTCCACTAGAAATCCTTCTGCTGTGGATGATGTCATGTCATATGTAACACTAAAAACTACTACTAGTACTAGGTTGTATCAATTCACCAGGTCAGCCTAAAGGGGATGCTACAGCTCATACTAGCCTTCAGGACAATCTATGTTATACTTCTGCTGACAACTCAATAGTCTTAAAAGTATTAATTTGTACATTCGAACCATTTCAGTAGAAAAAGGGAAACAAAGAAAAGCTGAAAGAGTGGATCACATTTATAGTAACACTGTCAACTAAATCTTCAAACACATTTATTTACATACCAACCAGATTCTCAGCTGCTTGGCCTTGTCCTGGTAATCACAGGATTAGAGAAATAGTATGTCTAATTTCATCCACCAGATATAAACAAGCTAACACAGTTCATGACCTGGATCTACAGTTGTACTAAGACATATGGCCAAGCTGAAATGGATAACACAATCAGTAATACAAGTTTATAAATAACTAAAACTTAACAATTACGAAACTTTATGCATGTATTAAATATCCACTGACTCCTGGAAGGGTTAACAATAACCTCAGTTATGCACACGTTTTCTCAAACATAATGCCAAATAACAATGACACTTTCAGGAACATTTTATATGGAAATATAGGAAATGTACTTTCAATCCTCATTATTTTGACTGCCAGTTTTACATTACTCTCACAGTTAAGTCTAAAAGAAACACACATGAACCACCACTACCTTGCATCTCTGATACCATAAAGTATTTGAAATTGATCAAACATTTTTATCCTTCATATGTGTTCCCACAAGCCTTTTATATGGTTTACTAAGACATCTGCAAGATATTAAATAAATTATTATAATTATGTCTCTTTCTTGAAATACATTTGTTCTTTTTGTGTAAATTTTAGCATGAGATGTCTGTTATTTCACCCTCCTCTACCTCAAAAAAAGTTATCTGAGATAAATTGTGTGAAAGAAAACTAGCTACCAAGTATGTTTTAGTGAGTGTGAAAATACATGTCTATCTCTTAAAGGGCAAGTGGATAATTTATAGACAATTAATTTGAAAAAAGACAGCAAGCAAAAGACTATAAAACAGCATGAGACAGAGCTGATAGAATGCTCTTTACTGGCAGGAAATTCTTAACATAACCAGCATTGCTTTTTAGGTTGAACAACTTCTCTTGCTGCTCTCTTAACATACTAATTTTCAACAATTTCTTTTTATTTAGTTGAAAGATTAGAGGACAGACAAAATTATTTTTCCTAATGAGTAAATGGATACAAATACCACGTTTCATAACATGTAATTTTGAATTCCATGTTTATTTACATTGAAAACAGTAGCAAACATATTTTCATTTTTAGATTAATCTGTTTATCATATATTATTAATAAGAAAACCAGACAAATTTTAATTTAATGCTATTCCTTTTAGGCACTTCAAAGAATTTTCTCCTTGTTAGACACAATACACATTTGTTAAGTAGTTGGGGTGTAAATAGAGCTAACTAATTTTGCCTCACTGTGCAACTGTTTATATTCTAATTACAATGAAAAATACAAATAACTTATTTTTAGCCTCTCTCTCTCTCCATCTTCAGAACTAGATTTAATACACCTCTCTGTCATAATAGAAGATAATAAGTAACTACCAGATACCTGCTTTTTAAAATACTAGAAGTTACAGTGTTATCATATATTCAGTGAAATACTGCCCATTTTTAATGAATCACACCTTCCTGAAGGAAAACTATATATTTCAAGGAAGAGAACAAATAATTTCCTGTATAGGTGTGTCATTGTCCCTTAGACTTTTCCTATCACTTTCTCATCCTCTTTTTTCTGCTTCTGACTGCTTTACCAGCTACTGTAAGTTCAGATTCTTTACGGCATATAGGACACATGAGTTTGCTTTTTATTCACTGATTGAAATGCCATGAAAAGAAGGGTGCAATTTTAAGTTAACAAAATTAACATTCAAAATCTTGTTCAGTTTCATTACAGCCTTTACCAGACTCCATTTGAATGTTCTTCTTGAAAAGCTCAGGTTTGCAAAACCAAGCTTCCTTCTAAATTGATGCCTAGATTATATTTTAACATGCCTAACCCTCTTTTACAAGTTAAATCATCAGGCTGGTCTTCAGAATGTTTCCAGTGTTCAAACCAAATTGTTTCATTTGTTTATGTATTAACTTATGTATAAATTTACCATATAAATCGTAGGGGTAATATTTTTATGACATCTACGTATTATTTGATTCAGAATTCTGCAGGTGTTCCATGCATATTGAAGCTTACTGGTACAGAACTGTGAACATTACCATGGTAATATGCATGCTGCAAAGACAGGCAAGTTTGGTCATGTTGTGGTTTTTTTTGTGTTTTGTTTTGTTTTGGTTTTTTGTGGGTTTTTTTTGTTTTTTGTTTTTTTTTTTTCCACATGGAGTACTAGTTTTGCAAGAGACACAGTGTATTTACATAAAGCAAGGCATGTCCCATATTGCCAAGCTCTCTCAAGAAATCTTTCCAATTTTTTTATGTTATAAAAGTAGGGAATAGGGATGAGACTATTTTTTGTGGATTTCTGTAATGCTTTATGTCTGATTCACATCTTAACAAGTTTTATTTGAGTTAGATTAAAGTCATATGCATTTTTAAGTTGTTATAACATTTATTTAAAACAAATGAAACCTGTATGAGAGCCCCATTACCTTTCTCTATCTTCTTTAGTTCCTCCCCACCTCTTTTTTTTTCCACCCCTTTTTTTTCATCCCTATCCATCCAAATTTCAGAAGGCTAGATTTTCACTCACTAGCTTTCGTGCTCTAGAGCCTAATAAATCTGTCCATCTTCAATACAAACCAAAGTATCTGTATTTCTAATTTGCTTCCCAGAAAATTCAAAACTCTCATTTAACTTCTGAAAAATCTTCATTATTAAATACCAAAGAGTAAATTTCTTATGTTGTGCAATCCTTGCACCAGCAAAGAGAATTTTAGCCAGCTGCTCCAGTGAATTCCCACACACTTCAGAGCTCATCTCATGCAGAATAGCCTGTCTCTTCCTTGGGTGGTAGGAACTGATCTGAAACAGTTTCTAGGATGTGTCAAGGGCCCGCAGCTACACAATGACATTTAGGATGTCTGACAGGAAATAAAGGGCTACTCAATTAGGAATTTGTTTTACAAATATCTGGATATAGAAGGAAAACACTCCACTTGATAACATAGTGGAAATGGAAGTGATTACTTTTGCACATATTTCCATCCATTACTTCATTTAAGATACAACAGATGTTTCTGACACATTTAAACTGATGTTAAATTCTACAGTGGAAAAAGTGGAAAGCAAAGTAACCAATACTCTGGAGACAGCTTCAGAGAAGAGCCAAGATGGTAGTAGCTATCCAACTAAAGACTGTCTACCAAGCAGATCACTGATTTGAGAAATGCTTGCCAGTCTAGGTGATCTTGTAGCAAGAAACTAGAATAGTTTATTCCCTCCCCTGTCCCTACACTACACTCAATAGTTTATAATTCTTCCTCATATCTAAAGGTATTTTTTCTTCGCTACTGTACAAAACCTGAGTTTGATAAATACTTGCAGCATTTAAATCACTGATCCATGCTTTCTGGCTGCATGCATGCTGCTGCCTAATAACAGTCCCCTATTCTATAAAACTGCATGTAAATATGCAATACCAAAGTCACTATCAGCCAAACTCTGACGGTTTTAACCCCATGGTACTTTCAGCACATATATTAAGTCAGCTTAGACCTCTAACTATGAAGTACACAGAATTGCTAAGCGAATGCAAATAGGAGTCTAGTTCATACTGTTATGCACTACTCCTGAATTTGCACCAGCCTGCAGAGTTTCATCTGTCTTACTAAGATACATACTGGGGTTTTCTTACATGGTGTGTAATACTGTTTTTTTCAAGCATACAAAAATTAGGAGGAAAATCTTGTAATTCTAGAGGTTTGCTCTATATGAGGCTTGACTACTTTGTAACTGGTCCTCTAGGCAAATATAAAATCAGAGAACAGCACTTTCAGTTTAGAAAAAAAACCAGAAACAAAACAAAACAAAAAACAACAAAAAAAAACCAAGAACATCTACTGTATTTAATAAAAACTTGTCAAACAAACAATATATTTAGGAGCTAATGGGGTTTCTCTTCGCCATTTAGACAACTTTTTGAGGTAATTAAGATCCAGAGCCTGTTAGAGAAAGCAAGTGAAAATTTGCAGAGAACTGAGAAAGGTAAACAGAAAAACAGGTTTTGTTTGTTTTTTTTTAAAACATGCAGATCAGAGTTTTCAGATATCTAAAATGATGGACTTGAAAGATTTTTAAAAAAAATAAATATATATATATATATACCTACAGTAGTACACTTGAGACAGAGCTGCTAGAAACAGCTATAGGACCACTGTTTGGCCATAATGCAGAACATTTGGATGAATGACACCTATGCTGTGTGATACAGAATTCTCTCTGGGTGCTGAAATCAAAAATAAAACTAAATAAACCAAATCAGAGCAGAAGGTGACAAAAGAATAAGTTGCTGTTCAGTGCCTGGAATTATTATTTTAGTATTCTTGTGCATTGGGGAATTAAATTGCTACCAAAGAAACTGAAAAGGAGTAATCTCAATCTACCCAAACTTGGAAATTTTAAGATTTACTACTGACATTTCCTAAATGATGCCTTTAAAACCCTGGAATGCACTGCTAGAAGTAACTACTTGTAATAATAATAATTTTACCTAAACACAATTGTGTTTAAATGCTTGTCTAGTTGAGAATGAAATTAAAAACACTGCATCACCAAAATGAAAAGAAATTGAAAAAAAACCCCGATTGTTATCTACTTAGAACCAACTGTTCAGAACAGATGGAAGCAAGCCTTTTAAAGGGGATGTTCTGAAATGGGGCATGAGGGAAAAACTTTAAAAGTTTTTCTGTAGCAAAATATTCTAGTTCAAATTAACCAACTATTTCATAGATGAAAAGTACACAACTTTTTTATTTAGGATGAGTACACATCTGGCCATGATAAAACAGCATTGTTAATTCCCATAAAAGTGGCAACCAGAGGAAGTGGATTTTCAGGACTGGAATTGAAAATCTTTCTTTAAAATGCCAAACAGGTCCTCAGATTTTGACTTTTTCATGAGTTCTTTCTTTTGTTTTGTCACTCATTCTTTTTCCAAGGTGGTGAAGAAAGACTTTTCTGTTGCCCATAGGACTTGGTGAAGAAGCACAGCCATTTTCATCTTGTTTGTTATGAAATCATTCTGGTTTTGAAATGTCTGATTCCATGTGAATACAAATAATAACAATACATTCTCCTTATTTTTAAACAAAATGAAATGTATCTTAGAGAAATTCTGCTCTTGTGCAAGTCCTACCCTTTTGCTGGTCTCACCTACAACAGCCTAATTCCCTTCTCACAGTGATAACAAAGTGTAGAAGTAGATGATAGCTAATTATAGGGTTTTTTTCCACCAGACTTTGCTTATTATCTTCCCAGTATTCAAGCTATATACTCTTAACATCTCTCTCTGCCTTAGGAATAATCTACAACACTGTTTGGAAGCAAAGAAATTGATTTCATAGGAAATTTCTGATATTGGAAATACAATTAACTTGTTGACCAACATTTTTTTGTAATGTATCAGAAGCTTTTAACTTCCATCTATCACCTACAGTAGTCAAAGAGGTATTTTCAACACAGTAATTTACTAGCACATTTAATTACTCTTTTCTTGTTTGTTTTTTTTTTGCATTGTCCCAAATCTCCTTTCTGTTGCACTGAGTTTCCAGCCATATCACTTACACTGCAGCATCACTCTTCTTGGTCATTATCGGTTCCTAGTAATAAAAAATATTAAAGAGGAATCTTTGACATCATGGAAGCTTCAAAAATTGGAAAGGATTATCTGCACGATCATTCCAAATTTCTTAAGGGAAAAATAATTGCAAACTGTCAGGAAGCATATTCGTGCAATGCTGTTTGATTTCTATTTTAATGGGTCAATTAAGTCAGTCCTGGTTAGTTTGAGAATGCATTAACTTTACCATCGGTATACCTTCTACAAATTCCACATAGTTTTATCCGTAAATTATTTATTTTTCTGCTAATGGCATCACTTTAGATACAGCTTACAACATGCATAACTCCTGTTGGGTTCATGTGAGAAACTTGATGTCACAATTGTTTTTATTTTCCACCCATGGTGTTCTCAAAACAATTTACTTGAAATTTATCAAGTTTTAAAGAGCAACTACTTAACTACTCAGGAATAGACATCAATAGCCAAGCATTGAACTTGAAGTACCCTACTGTCTATAACAAGAAAAATCTACAAACACCTTGATGTATCGGAAAGCTATGGCGTGATAATGTTTTTGTGTTCTTTCTCTCAACTGTTATTGATTTTTTACTATTATATACTTCTTTCTATTTTCAAAAGGAGAAAGATACCAAACTATCTGTTTACCACTGCCTGTTATTGTTTCAATTAATCAAGTATTAATATGCACATAGTTACACACAAAGGTACAGTGTATGTACCAAATCACTGCTGAAACTGTTGATATAAAAATAAATAAATACATAAATAAATAAGAGGAAAAGACCATACAGTGATCAGGTAGTATTACCTTTCCATTTATCACTGCCAATAAAATTTACTGAAAGTGACTATATCATAGCTGTTCAATATTGATTTCAATTGCTCTGTAGTGGAGATTACAGTTTGCACAGTAAAAAATGCAGAATTACATCATTAAACACTCCACCCTCCCTTTCGTTCTGCTTAATGAATTACCTAACTGTAAAAAAAGGTTCAAGTTTCACACATAATAGTTTTGTCAAATTCATATAAATTTCTAATGTGCATCCAATAAAATCTAATTCACGGCACGTTTCATTCTGAATATATACATTTTTTTTCCACAAATACTAAAATGCACATAGTAGCAATATAATCTACAAATAGCATACCAGTATGAGTAATCATATACATTGGCCACCTTTGGCCAATTTATGCTGTGATACTTCCGAAATCTGTCGCTAAATAACCAGTTTAATGGTGCTATCTTTTGAATATCAAGGCAAATAAATTCCTTTTCTTGCTCATTCCTACTGACTGGTTATAGACCGCTCT